>NW_027116659.1:431146-457201 GCF_000696795.3 Halyomorpha halys | reverse complement strand
CCCTGATGAAGACCTGAAACTCAGGTCGAAACGTCGGCATAAAATAAATAAATATTGTTTTGTTTATTTATGTTGTTCTTTGCTGACCGCACCCCCCGATAAACTTCTTCAAGCATTAATCTACGGTCAACTATCTACATCTCATTAAAATAAAAAATAAATTACTGTTTCGTTCAATTATTGATCTGAGATTTTAGAGTATTATGACATTGCTAAATTTCAAGACCAACCAGGATGATGAGAGCTTGATGATTGAAAAATCGTTGAGAGTGAAGATCGATGTTTAGAATCTCATTTAGGTCACTTGAAGAAAAAATCAATTGTTTCCTTTGATACCTTTTATATATATATATATATATATATATATATATATATATATATATATATATTCAAATATCCGTACAGGGTATTAATAAGTATTTTGTATTTAATAAAGACCCTTATTTGGGATTATGAATCGCCTGTGTTCTGATCCTGAGTTATTGAAAAATCTTCTTTGAAAAAACTTCTGAGTTAGTGTTTTTGTTTTAAAATATTATTTGGTTTCCAATGATACGTTTTTGTATCGTATTCTTATTATTACTTTTATTTATATTTACCGTGTTGTATTTTGTATTTACAGGTATTTGTCTATAGATTGTGGTATATTGTATTCATTTTTGATTACAAGTTGTATTCATATGTTGTATCCATTGCATTTATAAGAGTATTAGGTATTTGAAAAGTCGAAATCATCCAAGTTTTACCTAGTACGTTATCTATTACTAATAAAAATGTAAATCTGCACAAAAATATATAGAGAGAGACATTTTTTATTTAATTATATTCACTAATTTAAATAAAGGATTTTTTTAATGAAAAAAATGTAAGAAATCTATACTGACTGACCAAGGCTGGAATTTTACAATTACATTGATATTTTTCTTGTAATAATTAATTAGCCGTGTTAAAATTAATTAAACGTCAGACATTAAATTATAAATTAATGAAACTAACACATAAAAGTGATTACGTATGGGTTAGGCCAGTGTTTCCCGAACTTTCACCATCTGTGTGAAACTTTTATAGTTTTCACTTATGATCCCTTTTCAAAAAACAAAGAAATACGATGAAATATAAATATTCTAATAGAAAAATACAATGAAACCTGGCGACAATTTTTAAATATCCTGTGCTAGAAGTAAGGCTTTTAGACCCTCAGGCAACGGACAACACTCTTACGTTTACTTAATGGACAACTAAAGTTCCCTCATAAAATAAATAAATAAAAGAAGAAAAATTTGAGCGTATACAATTCAAGTCATATAGCAAAAAATTAAAGAATTCCCAGATTCATTTTTCAATACGAATATGTACCTGAGTTTAAATTTGTGCAATCTTAAATATTAATAAAGTTATTTTTATTTTTATCCTTTATAATACCTCAGTTGCTAGCCTACCTTCTACGCCACAACCCCTGATGATGACCTGAAACTCAGGTCGAAACGTCGGCCTAAAATAAATAAATATGGTTTTGTTATTTATGTTGTTCTTTGCTGACCGCTCCCCCCGACAAACTTCTCCGATCTTTATAATTTTGTTTTATTCTCATTATTATATTAATTCAATAATTGTAATTTTTTTGTTTTCAAATTTATCTGTTATCACTTTGAATTGGCCCTGATGAAGCCCTGCAAAGTTGGGCGAAACGTCGGACATTAAATTGTTATAAACTATTTGCTCTTTTTTGACCGCAACCCTAACCATCTTCTTATATTATTTGTATCACTTTCGATCAACTTATATTGTACTGATCTAGCTTTAAAATTTTATAGCCTCCACAACGCCCTAATAGTCTAACCTAATATTTACATTTTATATATTTCTATCATTTTTATGTGTTATTCTGGCACCGACCGTTAGATGCTGTCATCTGGTCGGACCATATTGGATGTAATTTTTTTTTTGCTATACCTAAGTATACTTACCCCACTTTGGAAATCACCGGGTCCGACTAAGATAGGGTTGCATTAGGAATGTTAATTACTTTATAGAAAGGATTTAGATTATATACTCTTTTCTAATATTTTGTTAGCTAAACAACACAGTGAAGAAGCAGAGGGGCAGTTATCTGGAAGCTAATGTTTGAACGCTCTTATCTCACGATAAGTTACGTGTACGTTGGCTTACTTTTAATCCTGTTACATTTATAATTAGAGACCTGGCAAATTTTCGTAACGCAGGCATGGCAACAGCTGGCAAACGAAAGAGGAGAGGCTTAGGAGTTAGTGAACTGTTTTGTTATTCACCGGATATATGCAAAGGGAGGAGGCCGAAATAAAAAAAGATTAATAAATAAGGAATCTTTAATATAATGAAATATTTTCTTTGTTTAGATTAATTATTTCATGATTTTTGAACTTTATAATATTGAATAACAGAATTTATCATATATTAAATTATCGATTTCAGAAAAAATACCATGTTTTATAAAAAAGAAGAAAAGGAATATTAATGGTATATAAGATCGCAATATCTCCAATGCCAACATCTAGGTCTAATAAAAGGCTTGTTGTTCCATTTAGAATTTTTCCGAGTGATTCAAACCACAAATTCAAACAAAAATTAAAAAAAAAACAAAAAAAAAACAACTTCGTATTTGGTCAATGGTGTGTGCCATCTGTGTGTTCTTGGCTACTACAGTTATGTAAAGTGAACCTGGGGCTTACGTCTTATCCATTATATTCTGGTTTTTATATCTCTAAAATATTTTTTTTTCTGTTGTATAATTATAGTAGTATATATAGTTATTTATTTTATGAATAAACTATTGCACTAAAGCCAGTGTTTTTTTTTAGTTTATAGTTCGCTGCCATATAATGTCATATGTGTCCTGATTCATCTCTAGCCCAATCAATACTCCAAATTATTAAGTAATATCAAGTAATGATTTTTCAAAACCTGTATAAATATTTTTGCTGGGTTGATGTTACCGAAAGGTTGAATTAAGCGAGAATTCCTGAACTGCCTGTCGAACGTGCAACGTACCATCCCCTGAGACCCATGGCTTTATAAAAAAATAACTGTCAGGCGATGATGAAATAACTGCGGATTCTCCGTGCTCCGCATCCTCTGCAAGACATATGTCAAGAAGGCCTCGGATATTACCCTCGTCGGAAATTATTTCTTTCAGCTGTCGTATCTTATATTTAAGAATGTATGAATCTTGTGGTTATTTTTATCTTTAATTTTCCTTTTCCTGAGTAATTTTCTCTGGAAGGAAATGTTTTAAGTGCGCTTTGATGCTGGTTTCATGTTCTTATTTGAGAAATATCCTGTTTTTCTTTCGGCCTCTTTAATAAAATATTACTTACTTACTCATCAGTTTATTTTCAAATAAAACAAATGACGATCGTATATTATTTTCTTTAAGTATAGGAAACAGAAAATATGCTTGTTTTCCCAATGTTATTTAAAACTTTTGACATTTCTATATAATGCCAAAGTGGTGTCTGAAAATTGTAAAATTAAATTTTAAAGTTATGTGTTTAAATTAAAGTTGCAATTAGTTTTTAATTTCTATATACACTGGATATCGTTTATAACGAACTCCAAGGGGCCAGGCATATTAGGTCATTATAGCCAATCGTCGTTATTACCAATCACTGTACATGTCAAACAGGATTTTTTTAAGATCAATGATTACTACCAGACTAATAAATTGCTTTATTTGGATAATTGCTTTATTTAAGAATTAGACGTTACAACCGTTGTTGCAATATATGGTTATAATAATAGATACGTAAGTCTCTAAAAATCACGGTGCTCGAAAATAACCTCTTCGTTAAATCCGAGGTCTTTACAACAAGCGATATCCAGTGTATGTCAATTAATCGTTTAGTATTTTTAATTAGTGACGTAACATACTCAGTTAGGTCCTGATATTGAGATCATAGTAAAAAGTTGCGATAATACACAGCAATATTAAAAAAAATTATTATACGATATTTTAGCTCCGTAAGAGGTGCACCGTATAACACAACTTTCACTTACCATCTTATATAAAACCTAAAGTATTATCTAGAGTGCTGGGATCTTGCTATTTATGTGATTTTCAAAAAACAAGATCTTAAGTCCAGGTAAGGTTGTTTGTTGTTTATTCTTCTCATCGTCAACACCTATGGACTAATATAATTATAAAGATACAAACACACTAACTCACAAAACACACATACATTTACTCATCCACACTTAAAAAATATATAAAAAAGAATTATGAGATAATAATAACAATAAAATAAAAAATTAAAATTAAAACCAAAGAAATGCTATAATTTGGAAAGGGGCGATGTGCTTTTAAAAAAATTAAATACCAATGTGACTTTAGCTTCCTCATTGGTGAGAGCTTCAGATAAATTTGGGTTCAGTCCTATTCTACTTACTGTTGGTAAATAGAGAGGGCATTCTTCTAAAATATGTTAAATCGTGATAGTGGACTGGCAATATTGTTTATCCAGACAAGGTGAAGATTATGAACAAATAATTACAAATACTAGAGTTTGTTGAGGTGGGAGTAACGAACATTTCGGACCTATAAAGAATACGAATGTTTAACCAACAAAAGAAATTGGTAACGCAATTAGAAATGTTGGGGTGGTATCGGTTTTTCCTTTCCGAATATAATGCATATCTGTTTTCCTTGCTTCTCCTTTAGTTATTCATGAAATTCTTTAATATTTTGTATTTATCCATTTATTATTCTTGCTAACGATGAGAACTTTTTTTCAAATTAACAATATAAAAGGTACTTCATCGGTTTTTATAAAAAAAAAAAAAGCCCTGTCAGAGTATTTCAATGGGGATATGGAACTCATTCACTAAGACCTTAACATTCCATTCGTTGCAGAATTGGCCCAAAACAAATATGCGTCTTTTCATTCCAAACTCCTTAACCATCCTAACCCATTAATTCTTAATCTTTCATCCTAAACAATCCCTGATAATCCTCCGAGGCGTCTGAAAAGAAGATGGCCACGGAACCATCTAATTTAAATTAATGTTTGAAGTACCACGGATGGGTGGTTCCTTCCCAAGATTTTCAAGTGTATATGAAACATACTTATTTAACATATTTCCTTATTGTATTATTTTGTACAGTTTTAAATTACATTAAATAAATAAATTTAAAAAAAAATGTATATACAGTACTTAGAACCTCATCTGCCTATAAAAACTCCGCTATCATTTTGCATTTGTCAAAAACATATCTATATTGATAATTAGAAAGGTAACAAGAGTTACTTTCCGTATAAAGGAAACATTTTACCAACATTTTGGTACTTCTATAAAGTGACTATAAAAGTGTCTGTTTTATCTTTTTTTCAATTTCACCTGAATAAACATGTTTTCATATTTTTATCAAATTTATTTCTAGTTTAAGTAATTTATAAATTATATAAATTCAATAATAAACAACTTTTATTTTATTAATCATATATTAAATTCATGATGATTTTGTTTGTTTTAGGTAAATTGATCACTTCTCCTGATTGGCTGATATTGAACTTTACAGGTTGTATTGAATGTTAAGTTATTAATTATGGTAATATCGAATGATTAAAAATTTTAATAAGAGATAATTATGGGTTTCCGCTGTTATTTATTCCAGAGAGGGTCACAAAAGCAGGTAGAATAAATCATATTCTGTAATTGATTTATAGTAATAATTAATAAGATTTCTAAATAATTTTACTTCTGAATTTATCATACAAAAAGAGATCTTAATACCCTGTTCCATGGATAGTAAGGCGAGAATGACAATGACAAATAATAAGCGGCCATTATAGGGGGGACAAAAACCGGCCAAGAAAGAGGACGGGAGATCGGAAAATATGGCGCCCATTCTCCCTCGCTTCTGTTTTGTTCTGCCATTTGTTATTTCTGTTGTGGCTTCCGTGTTGATAATTCACTTCTGCCTCGAGAGAACTTTTAACTTCCCCAACTGGTTGCCATTAAGTATAAATGCTTTGTCCTAGTTGGCGGCGATATGTCCTCCTTCATGCAATGGTCCCGAAATCTTTCCTTCTCCGAGCCCTTGTGGTTGGAACTTTTTTTTTCCAAGTCTCTGGTTTATAAATGGAAGTTTAAAAATATATTTTTCACTATTATTAACAAGTAGCTGGATTTTTTGAAAGTATTAAAGAAAAAAGTTGGTCCTTTTTTATCTTATGTATTTAGCTTTAATCGTAGTTACCAGGATATAATAAAATCTTCGTGGTTAAAACATTTGTGATTGTCCGTGCTGTTAGTTTAAAGTAGTTATGTAATGCATAACTATTAATATTTTTATGAATAAAATAGAAATTAATTTTTTTTGTTACTAATATTCTACAACATAGTGAAATTGCATTAATTTAATGTTTAAATTAATTTAAAGAAATCAATTCAACTTGGCAATCAATACTTTTAAGTCAAACAATTTTTTTAAGCTTAAATAAGGTAGTACCTATAATCAGCTAAACAATTTCTCAGTAATGTCATAAATGGTTCTCTATGAAAAGGAGTTTTATCAAATAATATTTTTTCAATAGAACACACGTTTTTATCTGAAACGCTTTATATATGTACATATAAGTATCAATTTATAGTATTTCTGAAGGGAGTTTTTTTGTTGGTACATAATATCTCCTATCAACTTCATCAAAAGTTATGATCGAACCACCATTTTAATATCTTTGTCACTAATAATATTAAAATGTTATCAAATTATAATATTGAATATAAATTATTCCCTGTTTAAATTCGTAATAGTGGCTAATTAAAATTTTCATTAGCTCGTACCTTGGTCATTTATGAAGATGAAGACAGAGGAAAAATATTAATTGTGTGGGTGTGTGTATATATATTTTTATTTCTTGAACCCACTTTATGCAATTAGGAACCAACCACCGCTTTTGTGTACATGTAATACTTCGTTATCTAATGCAACGATTTAACTTAGTACAGTAATTATTTAATTTGTCTATTTAAAATGTGTTTCCTAATCAATAAATCATGTTCCTTTTGCTAAGTCTAGCTGAAAAAATAATAAATAGTTTTAATCATAAATTACTTAGCCCACATTTGTGAAACGGAACCAACCATTTTTTGCCGTGTTTTCTAATCTATAGTGATAATTTTTTTCATTTCAAAATGAAAACTCAAAGTTCTATCCATATCTAGTGATATAAAACGACGCTTTGAGTTGGATTTATGCTCGAATGAAATATCTTGAACAAAATGTTATGAAAATTCTTGAAGCAATTTTTGGACTAGCTAATAAAAAACAATTTCACAATTCGAATCTGTTTTAAATTACTATTAATTCCGATTAGTTGTAAAAAACATATTAACTTATTCATCAAACAAATGAAATTATGATTTGAAATTGATTATACTTAATTTTTTTTAACTAACGTTTGAAAGTTCAAAAGTGGTTTCAAAAAGATTATGAGAAAAAAGATTTATTAAAGTTCAAAAGTGTATTTTTTTTTTAAATTTTCTGAAATATATGAATTTTGAAAATTTTAATGCTAAAAATTCCGGTTTCTGATTCGGTGATTATCTGCTTTAGTGAATTTTAAACTGGAATGATATTCAACTTAATCGACGTGAAATGTTTTACCTTTCAGCCATTTCTTGATAAGTACACTTGCTTTTGAGGGGCCCTTTGGAAGGGATCAGTTAGTTGAATTTTCGTGGCTAATGAGTTGTGGCTTGTATTAAAGGAGACCGCTCTAAGGCAGTTAGCCCAAGAGTTCGACAAACTTCGGCTCTATGACTTTCAATTAAAACTAACTTGATAGCAAGAGTTTTATCGGTTAAAATTAAATATTGCTACGGCTTGGCAGAGCTTGTATCAGATTTAATTAACAAAATTCTATAATATGGCACTACTGATACTTAGTAACAACCTACAATTCTCATTAATAATTTTTGATGTATTGAAGCCAAAAATAAACTGTTTTCTCCCCACAATTCATTATATCTAAAGCCAGCTTTTAACACCAACATAATTTTTTTTTTGTACTCTTCATTAAAATAGAATTACTGCTTCATACATATATAATAAATGAAATGTATTATATGTACTCCACTGAGTAATACAGACATTGTAAAAATCATCAGTTTACTTATATATTATATATTAATTTTTTTGTTCGAGATTAGGTAACTTAGATTTAAAAAACAAATATATTTTTTTTTTAGTTTTAACTTTCAAAGTGTAAGTATTTAACAATTTTCTAATTTACACAATAGAAAAATTTACACTTTTATAAAAAATCTTTGAGATTTTGAAGTTTTGAAGAAAATCTTTAGGTAGTCAACGGACCATCTTTAGATTTCTATGGTATCGAAAGTTCTAATAAACCAAAAGCTTAAAAAAAAGTTCTCTAACCAAATGATGCAAATCTGCTCGTTCAATTAGAATATAAGATATTAGACAATGTTTTTATGGTTTTTAAAATGTATTGAAGTATTTTATTCTTATTGCATACTAATCTCGTACTAAGTCGTAAGTCTAATTTATGTTAATCGTCAACTTTCAATCTTAATTTCAATCTTCAACTTTAAATTCACTACCCAAAAAAAGTTGTTACTTTAAATACTAGTTTTATGACTATTAGTTATATATCTGATATATTTGAAGATGATAAAAAGCCAATCGATTATATAATGATATTCATAAATACATTTTTTCATATCTCAAATACAAAGTGATCATGAAGGGTCCTATTTGTGCTATTTGGCATATTTATTTGTTCTACTGATGTTATAAAAATTAATGTCGATCAGTTGAGTTTCTGTAGAGCTATGAAGGATTTTTCGTGCTACAAAAGTGGATTTACATATCTTGGATTTGGGGAAAATTTATAGGTGGCGAATGAAAACGGAGTTCATTTTAGGTTTCATTCCACAAATTTATTATTAAATATCAGTCAAATTTGTCGAATTAAATTTTCATATGTTTCTCTTTGTAGATCTATAAAATAAACATGATTATATATGGATTAAGTATTTATTAATTCATATATCTTTATAGAGGGTTGAGCGGAGCGAAAATTAGATATCTCATTCATAGCTTTATTGTCTTCACAGATTCAAAAAACGATATGAATATGGGATGTACGATAGGGGAATCGTGTCTGCTTATAAATATAATAAAGAATTACTTTAAGATCATAAAAAAAAAAATCAGCATGTTTCTCAAACTTAAATAATCTCTGATTAAATAAACTAAAATTAAACAAGCATAAATAATAATCTAAAGAGCATTGAGGAAGATGAGAGAGAATTCGTATGGAATCAAATTGACACTAATGAGGGACTTAAAGGAAAACATGAAGGGTGTGGCTGTGAGGAAGAACCAAATCCTGCGGAAACTAATAGTTAGACAAATTAGGGAAGGGTGGTTGATCGTATTGGAAATAGACAATGTAAGGGTGAGTAATTGGATGTAGAAAGAAATATGCGAAAATAATAGCGAAATTAAAAATATAATTTTTTTTTATATATTTTATTTAATGCTATATACAACTGTACATTATAATACATTCAGTAAATTTGATCTCAGATAAATGAGGAGTGACACAGGCGTGTAGAGAAACTACCCATTGGTAGCCCTCTAAATAATATAAAATTTAAAAACCTAACGTGCCTTGGATCTTGTACTTCTAACGTGGAAGGACGGAACCAGGTCATTTGACTCACTAATTATCAACAATTTTATAGTACTTTAAAACGGTATTATTTTCTATTTCAATGAAAACTTTATTTATTTCCTACTATAACTGTCCCATTTTATATGAATTTCGTGACCTGACATATGGATGTGGCAATTAAAGAAGGAATACTAGAGTCTGAGAAGGGGAGAAATTCTGATATTTATTCCAATTCTTATTCCTTAACGATCTTTCGAGAGATCCATATGCATTCCAAGAGTTTACTATATTAAACTTTTGACCTCTCCTCTCTAAAACAGAGTTTTCCAAGTGCAACTGTCTAGCGTGTGCTCATAGAATTTTTGATAGTCCTGCCGAAACTGTTAAATTTTTAATTAAGAGCGAGAAAAAGCAGCATGCTTATTACGGTTTATTATCGTTTGCACATCGGAAATAAGTTTATTGTCACTATTCCATCCATAATCGATTCAGAATCATTAGTGAATCCTACGTATTTCCTTTATATGTTTAGAGGACTCATTACTGTTCATTTGAGAAAGAGAATGATCTACTGAGTAGGATCTTATTTGATTTCTGTTCCACCACTACCACTCCAAACGGGAATATAAGTATATTAAAAATATCATGCTAGAGGATTCATTGCACCTCAGTTCACCTCGTTCGGGACGACTGCCTGACTTATGCGAAGACCGTTCAAACGTTTTAATGAACACTAATCCAGGTCAATCAATCCCTACATTTGCAAGTGTGATGAATCAGCCGACCGACCAGTGGTATTAGCATCGGATAATGCTTGCATGATGGATGGGGCAAGTACCCTGCAATAAGCAACAAAATCCGCGTGATTTGTACTTCTTTGTTCCGTTGAGCTGTGAACAACATTGGTGGGGATTTGTTTTTGGGCCATTGACGCCAATTCAAAAGGGTTTCGAAAATATCGACTAGCGGCTCTTATCAATGCATTGTTCTCTGAATCGCATTAAATTGGTAACATTTATCACAAACTCGTAACAATTTATCTCCAAGCCTTTGCATGTTTTAAATGAAAAACAACGTACGTAGCTAAACGCCTTTAATTATAAAGAAATACGTTACAGAGAGGACATGGAAGGCATTCAGCTCCCATGGCACATTTCAATTGTGCGAAAATAATATTTTATGATGCACTCGCGGAAGATTGGTGCTGTCAATCCTAGCCATGCCAAAGAGGACGTGTGTAGTGCTCAATAAATTGCTGAGATTACTTTGTATTTTATTTTTTCCTATTCTTTAGAAACCTTGAAAGACTAATAAATAAAATAAAATATTTTGCAGGGTATATAGAACACGAGTGACAGCCTTTTTCATTTATTTTAAATAGGATTTTTGAATGAAAATTGGTTGATGAAGTGAATGAAAATCTTTTAGTTGTTAAATTGACATTTCAATATGTTCCATTTGTTCTCTTTTGCAATTTACTGTGGAATTTTCTTCATACAAAGATACATTCAATGCAGGATTCTTATAGATAATTTAATTTAATATCACTGATTTTTCAAATCGACTTAACTTTTACAGTTTGCAACTCTTTTATCTTTCTGAATCTCTTGTTGTTTTTATTCTTAATAAGGACGTTGAACTCTAAGACAATTTGATGAAATTTGACAAATGGAAAAATGAATTTCACATATTTATTTACTACCTAACAGCATCTGGTTCCTAAGTTGTCTCCAAATTACCTTATTTTATGCCACTATTAAAACTATGAACTAAACTCTATGAAATAATTATGAATAATAAAAGAGACAAATTGATCTGACACCATCTCAGTTCATTTCGAATGACCAATAATCAGCAAGCACAGACAACAGTTTATTCTATGATGACGGCATGTAGGCCGAAAAATAACAGAACGGGAAAAAAATAAGAATTTTATTTAATTTATAATCATAAATACTTAATTGAGACTGGTTAATATTTTTTTAAATAAATAATTTAATTTTTATTCACTTTAGTCTCAACACATTTTATTTTTCATAATTATTTGTTAAAACTTTATCACAACTCTGTTTGTTAGGTTGTGATAAAGTTTTAAAAACAGTGACTGTGATAAATGATTTTAATTTTGGTTTTAATGTGAATATTGACTAATTAGAAATTATTGTTTTGACCTGGGCAGAACATACTGCATGGAGTTGAGTTTTAAGTCATATACTTCTAAAATTGTATTAAGTAGATTGTCCCTGAGGATGGTTGATTGGATAAAATGTGTTGAGATTAGAATGGATAGAAATTAAATTATTTATTTAAAATAATAAGAATTTTATTTAACCGACGGAATAGTCGCGGGATTTAAAAATTGGAAATAAATAAAGCTAAATTGGAAATAAAGACTTCAAAGTATCTTCAACAGTAGTCCTGAACCCTAGTTAAGTTTTAGTATGTAGCGTGCCCAGGTGTCTTGTTGGTGCGATTGTATTATCACAATATAAAGGAATTCCGATTAAGCAACCCTTCTGATTAACAAGCTGTAAAAACAAAACAATTAAATTGATAAGAAATATTATATTATAATATAATATTAAATTGATAAGTATTTACTTAGCGGTTTAATTTTTTTGATTGCCTTTGTATCTACTGTAAAATGGTAAAACTTTGTGCGAAGTGGTACTAAAATGGGCCATTTAAGAATTCCTAACATCAACAACTTCAAGTGGCTGCTTGGTGAGAAAAATGTAAGTTCAGATAAGGTCTGGTATATTTCAATTCAGCTCAACTTTTTTTTTTTTTTGTGGCCGCTCAATTTTTTGATATAAAACATAATATCCTCAGAACACCCGTGAGCTCCTAGTATCCTCTCTCGTCTTCCCCGGCTTTGACTACGGCCCCTTGGTCTATGGAGGGCTTTCTGCAGGACTAGAGTTGAGACTGAAGAGACTCATGAATTGCTTTGTAAGATTTATCTTTGGGTTTCCTAGGCTCTCTCAAGTCTCTCGCTGGTATTCCGAGTTGAAGTGGCTCTATCCAACCTCCCGAAGGCAATACCTCCATTGCAAGTTCTTAAAATCAAAAAATCTACCTATTTCCTTGATCTCCTCACTCTTCGTTCATCCATCCACTCATTAAATACCAGATCCCAACCGATTGATTTATTTATGGCCTCCTATAGAAACGCCTTCTTTAGCAAATTATTCGTCATACGAGCAACCCCCTTCTGGAATCCTCTTCCCTTCTCCATTCGCCAGTCCTTATCCATTCTTTCTTTTAAACAACACCTATTTCTACACTTAATGTATAACCAAACCTCCGCATCATTGTAATTAAATAAACAGGCATGTATTGATTAACATTATAAACAGTAGTAAAACCAATATCCCAATGTAATTTTATTTTACTTACTGAAAACTTGTAAATGCTTGCCTGATAAAAATCATAATGTATAAACCATGTATTTATTCTTAAGGGACATATATCTCAGAATAAAATTATTTGTTCATTCATTCATTCATTCATTAATTAAGATCTCTTGCTTATCAAAATAATGTTAATTTTATATATTTAATTAATTAATTAAATTTTTATGTTTAATTAGTCTGATTAATTTAACTTCATCATATATCGACATACTTATTACCTGTTGTAAAAGAACTGGAGCTAATCATGAATGAAGTCATTAGTCTCTTCTTTTCTATGACCGATACAAACAACTTCTCTGACTGTCTTCACTAGCCTCCCATCTGGGTTTCGGTGAATCCTGAAACCGGTGATTATCACTATCCAAGCCTGCACCATAGAACCACTAAGTTCTATAACTAAAACATTAATATTTTTAATGTTTTGTGTAATTTTATATGAGTACAAATTTATTTATTTCCTTTTTAGTCGTCTAAAGATG
Source organism: Halyomorpha halys (assembly GCF_000696795.3). Taxonomy (NCBI): domain Eukaryota; kingdom Metazoa; phylum Arthropoda; class Insecta; order Hemiptera; family Pentatomidae; genus Halyomorpha; species Halyomorpha halys. The sequence goes on along the minus strand of NW_027116659.1, from coordinate 443,626 downwards.
TAGGGAACAATATTAAAGGCTAGGAAGTTGTATGTTTGAATAGGACCTTGAATAAGAGCGTGTAAGGACTTGGCGCGACAAGCCTTTAATCTGGAACAGTACAAAGAGAGGACAGAAGTTATTTTACATGTTATTGGGAGAGGGCTTTGTGGGCCGAGCAGCCTCCATCTCCCGTCAACATCCCGGGATATTTGCCCCGTCTCAATCTGGCCCAGGTCGATAGCTCTACTAGTCCTCATATCCTCCTACCGCCGTCTGCTGGATTCGGGGCTCTGTCTGCAGATTTCACTTGCAGGATACGCTTCAATTATATCATTAGGTCAAGTTGTTCGCAAACTAAGTTTAACAACGACCTAAGTCGGATTAAAAAAAAAAGAATTTCTTATAATATTCTTTTATGGACATTTCCATATATATACATATATAAAAAGAAAACATTTCCCAAGTACAAATAATGTACTATCCCCCATATTTTTTTTTATGTCATCTATTAACTGTATATAAAGAATTTTATGAATTTCAAAACCATTTATGAGAAATGTGCACTTAAACGCACTGGGCTGTTTTTGACCAGAAGTTGAGAGTTCAGGAATAGATCAACCAGCTTGTCACTACTAACTGCCATAAAATTCCATGAAACCACCGATTGAAATGTAAATATTCATTTTAGAAACTGGTCTAATACAGCTTGACAAAAATTATAATATTTTTTTTTTATTCATATCAAACGAAAACACTTTTGCACATGCGCAAATATATGTAGTGGATGAAATTTTGTCAAATTTCATACTAGACTATTATTCCTATAGATTTACATTACATTACGAGGTGTAGATAGTTGACCGTTGATTAATGATTGCAGAAGTTTGTCGGGGGGTGCGGTCAGCAAAGAACAATATAAATAAACAAAACAATTGAACAAACAATATGGCATGAAATAAATAAATACTGTTTTGTTCATTTATGTTGTTCTTTGCTGACCACACCCCCCGACAAACTTCTCCAAAACATTACATTACATTTACACAAATCCCCAATCCGTGAAATACGTTTATGCATGGGTAAAATAAAATTGATGTGGAACTATCTAATATCAACTCAAATTTTTTGAAAATCACATCTAAAGCAAATTAAGAGTAGTTGGTTTCACGCACGTTATATGGAACTGATTTGAGACAGGCAAATGATTCCCTTCATTGATGAGACGAAGTACTTATACAAAAAATTCGACTGGGAACTCTATAACGCAAGTGTCCACCACGAGCTCTCTACAGTCCCTAGGATCCCCACGAAGGATGTAAGGTAGACGCCTACCTCAAGTGCTTCACTGCGAATATCATAGAAGCCATCGATGCGGCCATAGCGAAGTTCAGACAACTTCCACAAGTCATACTTCCCCTGCCAGATCTCATTATCCAACTTATTGCCTTGCACAATAAATTTGTATCCCCGAAACTAAAGGCTTTTCATCGTCGTTCTAGGGGAAATAAGGCCCCAGGCAATGGCGGTATACAACCAATACAGCTGAAACAGCTACCTGGGATTGGCATCGCTCATCTGACGAACCTCTACAACTCCTGCCTCTGGTTGATGGTTGATGCTTCTCTGGTGTATGGAAATGAGCCATCCTCTTCCTGCTTTTGAATCCGGCGAAGACCGGATTCCAAACAGCCTAATACAGACCTATCAGATTACTTCCTTAACTGAGCAAGGTTACCCTAGGATTAGTTCAATCTAAACATTAAAAGAATCAATGTCATTTCTTTCCTAGCATCTTGATTATGACTTTCGGATTTTTACATCATAAAATGAAATCATTAGTTATTTTCAAAGTTTTTATCTATAAGGGGATATTATGACATATCTAATGGCTAATTTTCAAATCTGCATCTTCGAAATTCAACTATAGTCTACGAAAGTAAAATATTTAAAATTTTTTTTCACGTTTGTCCCGACTTATTTTTTTATTACCTAATGCAAATGTGTTTTTCAAAACATTTCTTTGGGCGAACTAGCTAGCGTTAGGAGTGGTAAACAACCTCCCTTTTTGAGATTCTTGTTAAGGCCCTTGTAGAGAGAAATACTTTATTTCTCTTAGTTTTATTATGATAAACCAGTTCCAACAGATTAACCAAGAAAAACAGGTCAAACTCAGTCTATTAAGTCTTTGTTAATGCTTCTCCGACCGTGAGCGTTAGATTTGTTCTGTACACATGTAACATTCCAAGGTTAGCGATGTCTCTGCTTATTTTTCTTTTTATTATGTAAATATTTCACATGATTTATTTATAAAACAGAGGTGCTAGGGCTTATCTTATATATGTATTGTTGCTTTTATGTTCCTAGAAATTATACTAAAAAGATAAAAACAAACAAAGATATGTGATATGTTTATTGCTGACTGTAGATTATATAATGAGACGGTCGGGAGAAGAAGATACACTTGAGAGTGAAGAATACTAACAAATGATACCATTGTATTGTGCCAACGTTTCGGCCTTCTTCAGGGCAACAGTTGCTTAAAATACTACCTAATAAGTATTACTAAGTATTCTTCCTTAAGCCTTCTTCTTCTCAAAGTTATTCCTTTACTGTTGTTAAAGCTTATGTTTTTAAAGGTTATATACTTTCTGAGAATTTAAAACTGAGTTTCAAAAACAAATCTAACTTAAAGTTTGTTAAGTTTCAGCAGATTTACAGCGTTGTTTACCTTATCAATACGTCAAAATATTTTTGTTTTGATATGTAGATGATTTGGACTGAGTTGGACACAGTTATTTTAAAAAAAAAAATTCAAATAATAAAAAGGAAATTTATTACTCTCAAGTACTACCAGAATGACGACATTTTCCATTTCAACCTAAAGTAGAATTAATCTTTTAGATTTCTCTGATATTAGGTGATTTATTGATAATTATTCCTTACGAACAGGAAATTATTGAAACCAATACTTTCATCTAGTTCAATGGGTAATTTCTTATTTCCTTTGCCATAGAGGTAATCAAGCGCTATTGTTCACCGCTTGAAACTTGGCCAGCCTAAATCAACTTTTTAAACCCTTTTATAGGTTATTCGGTTCACAACCGTTGGAAGAAACGGTGTTTGCTAATATGTCGAATAGTGACCGTGATCTAAAACGGTTTAAGGAAATACTTCTTGGTTTTACATTAGTCAGTAAACAAAAAAAAAAAAAAAAAGATTTTTTTAAAATTATGCTGTACTGGACAAATGAGATTTGTTTGATCATTTTAGACTTAACTTGCATAAGTAAAGGTAAATGTACGAACAAGACGTTTTTGTGAACTGAGCCGTGTTTTCGTACGCTCTCTATCACAGAGAGATAAGGTACAGTAAATGCTGAGCTTAGTTCCTATCGATCACAGAGTGTCCGCTAGGCACAAGTTAAAAATGTAACATAAACAGCTAGTTCCTAATCAGTCCGAAATCCAAAAATGTCCGTAACTGGGAAATGTACGTCACAAAAAAGTATCTGCTGAGTTCACCTGAGATTCACTCTGTATTTTTATGTCTGTTTTATCTAGTTTGACTTATAAAATATATTTATAAATCTAAAAAATGATACCTTAATTTTTCATTTTTTACATATATTAAGTCTACTAGAACCTACTTTTTATTTTTTAGTAACAGTAAAAACTGTTATGGTCATGATGTTATGATTTGTGTCACAAATTAAATCTGGAATACTTACATTATACAGCTATAATAGGCATAAAACTCTTGAACGAATAACGGATTACTGTTATTAAATTTTATTAAAGCCAGAATAAAAATAAAAAGCTGCGATAAGGGACGAGCTGTTTTCTCAGGTAAAAGAGAAAAAAGAGTAAAGAAAGGGAGAGAAAGATACGGCGGGATGAAAAAGGTTGAATTAGTAGAAGGGGAGGGGGCCTTGCGATATACACCGCATTAGAATAAAGTCCCCATATTTTTTTTCTGCTAAATGAAAAAAAAAAGGAATACAAAAAATAATAAAGTACAATGAAGGACGAAATAGCTCTTTGCCTTGGGTTTTGGTTTAATTGTGCCCCAGTATTATATTTAACCTAAACCTAACAAAAAGTCCTTTGGGTTAAACTAACCCTTCGGGGTTGTTCTTACATACATATATTCTTTTTCAATTTTTTTAACACTTTTAAATTTTAGAATTATATTTAATGGTCTTTTAATGAGTATGACTACAGTAAAAACAAGGTTGAACTCTGGTCGGTCTCGTATTCTTCAGTAAAGTTAATCAAATCAGTACCTAACTATATAAATGATTTAATATACTGCTTTAATATATTGCTGAATACTAGACGTTTAATATTGGAGGAAGATAGTCCGGGTGGCGGTCAATAAAGGTTTCAAAATAGTAACCAAAAACTATTTATTGTTAACTAACGCTTCCCCCACTTCGCATTGCCTCGTCAGGACTAAGTAATTAAACAAGATACAGACATTTTAGAATTAACGGAACATAAAAATAAAAAAACAATTGTTAAGTTTATAAAGTATATAAAAAAGTAAAAATAATAAAATATTAATTATAACAATATGAGGAAATATACATGTTGGTAGACTGGAGACAAGTTGTTAATAAATATAACCAAAAATAAGGTCTTAATTTAGATCTAGACACATAAATTGTTGGAGACAACTCATTAAAACTAGTTTTAAATACGGTAAATAAGGTACAACAGATAGGTGGTGTAGATATGATATAGGTGAGGTTTGGTAATGTGTAAATGAGGATATTTAGAAATTATATAAAAATGAACAAAGACCTAACGACCTGACAAGATCGTATAGATAATATATAAATATATAAACGATTCCTACACATTTAAAAATGTATTGGTCAGAAATCGTATAGGCTTTATTTGGTAATAATTCTGTCTAGATATAGGACGATAAATGATTATTTTGTAGGTATTTTTGATGAACGAAGTAATTTATTTAGTTTTTTTACCTTGCGGAAGGAATCGAAAATTTTTAATGCATAAAAACACAAGATAGCGAAAATTTTATTGTAAACCCATGAATTCCAAAAAAAGTAATTCCAAGAAAAAAATAATTGTCAGTAGATTATATAATGACACTATGAATTACAGATAGTTGATTTTAATTAATGAATTTATGCGGTTGCACTAATCTCCGGTAAAACTAAGATTTGTAAAACTTAGAACTTAAATCTGTTTCTGGTTAACAGTTTTGGTAACCAGGTAACCAGTATTACTTGAAATTGGAATTACTGAGATAACTGCTAGAGTTTCTATCCCTAACTACGTTAGAAAGTTAGAAATTCTAATTTAATTTAAAATTAATTCAACAGCCACATTTAACAGTTGAGATCACTGAAAAAATTAAGCCGACCACTGAAAAAAATTATTTGGTCTCGGACAGAACACTTTTTCTGCATTATTGCCAGAGCAGCTAATTCTTTGAAGTCTTCGTCGCCTGTCAAATCGTCTATCTCCATCAAATCCAGTTTATTAAGTTAAGAAAGAAACTCAATAATATAATACACCTACCTTAGTTAGATAATAGATCCAACTGGAACAATGGAAGGTTCCTTTATGGTTACCTACTTAAAGGTAGATTTTCTCTAAATCTCAGTTAAATTGACTATCATTGGCCGGGAATGTTTAACGCCAGATTTTACGGTTAACTTTTCTGGCTGACGGTTAAAGCTATGATATTTATTGATTCTACCCGAGATTTAAGAAAGCATAGTTTAAACTGTGATGGTGCTATAACGTAGATAAATAATAATCATCATGCATCTTTAACTCATTAAAGTTAAAATCTTTAAACACTCATTATCACAAGTTAGATTTTTAATTTGTATTTGTATTGCATTGAGGGTGTGATATATTATCTTTTTTTTTTTCTGACTTATTTGATAATTGTTTTAGCAGATATTAAATTTTAATTAAGGGTATTATTTATATTAAAATAATTCTGTCTACTCTTATAAATCCGAACTATACATAAAGTATTTTCCCAAAACTATTTTCTCAAAAAGTTGGATTTGTGAGTTATTTTGGTATTGCATTGACTGCGTGATGTAGTCTCATTTTTGAACTAGAATATTTCCCATTATTTTAGCACATAATAAATATTAATTTTAAACACAACATGAATTAATAATACAAAAAATAATTTCTTCTATGTTACTAATAAAAAATCAGAATTACTTACAATTTATTTTCTCAAAAATATTTTCCTATTCCCTCAAAAGTTTTATAAGTTATATTTGTATTCCGTTGAGGGTGTGACATAATATTTTTTTTTATGCTAACGTATTTGCACATAGATTTCCATGTATGTACATATTATTAATATGGAAAGTAATTTTATCTATATCATACTTTAAAATCAGAACTATACATAATACAAAAATAGTTCATTTTAAATTCCTATCAATGCGTTAGAACATAAGTCACTAATATTTTTTCTCGGAACTTTAGGGATTACTAATCCGGTTTTATTCGACATAATTATGAACACTAATGAACATGGTTATGAACATTAATAGTTTAATTTTTAAAACAATGTTGACTACTGTTTTGTTATCCAATAATTGTATAACATACTTGCATATCTGTAGGGAATAGTTACTTAGCAATGAATTTTGAAATATAATATAAAAGGTGTAAAGAGAAAGCTATTATGTACATCAGCAGTACTCCTCGGCACCTTCATTCCGCTTTACATAAACGCTAAAGTAATCCGAAATACATTTCACCTTACGTTGAAAAAGGAAGCCTAAATTACATGAAAAATTCATTTATCATCAGTTGATATTCGCCGGGCTTGGCAAATAATTTCAAGCGCTTGGCTTGAATATAAAATATTATACTCTTTCTCTCTCCCTCACTCCGCTCTCCCGCAGGTAAATAATAAATTCATTGCGTGAAAAATAATTAAAATTTATGTAGCTTTAAAAATTTTATCTGGTTATAGTTTCTTTTTTTTAATATATAGCTAAAATAATTGTGATGTATATATTGATTTGAAACGTTATTTTCAGTTTTAATTAACACTCAATATCATGTTAGTTCACGCTGTTAAAAATAAATTTCAGTACCTACCTTAACGTATCAATTATTTCAGCTGAAATTATTTTCAATACTGTGCTGGTTCATTTGAAGTATCTAGAAATAAAATCAAATTATTCAATATCTAAACCTCTTTTTGTTTAACATTTTTTAAACGAGTAACCAATTTTTCAATAATAGATCTGGGAAAAGCAGAGTTTTTGAATGTATCAAGTGAAAAAATCTTTTGCATGCCTGTAAAACGGTTAATAAATTTTCCTTTGTGATGAAATCCTTCATATTATTAAAAAGGTAAAAATCTGTTCTAGACAAGTCTGGAAAATGAGGTAGTTATGGGAAAACCTAATAGTTTTGTTCTATTATTTTGTTGAAAGTTTGTTTTCAAATATGAGGTTTTGCTTTGCTGTGTAGGATTATACGATCTTCCTGATTTAGTTTTTTATGTATTTACTAAATTAATGAAAAAAAAGAAAGAAATAAAAGATTAATTACGATTTCACAGGTATTGATTTATTTGAAAGTTGCCAATAATTTATTATATTAAATTGTGGAAAAAAGTCTTAGTAAATTTTTTAAATTTTTAAATAACCATAATTTCATTGCTTAGGGATTCTGCCCTACACGGTATTGAAAATACATAAAGGCAAGGCAACGCAACGTAGAATTTAAATTTTAGATAATAATTATAGGCCGTCTGAGATATGTGGTTGCACAATGGTAATGTACTGAAATACTAACTTTAAGGACCTAGGTCGTAGGGTTGGGGCGAATAATTATTTATTCTATTATTGTAGCCTTGAGTCATGTGTGTGGGATCTGGAGCTCTCTTAGGGTCCACTCAGCCTCATAATATGGGTGCTCTTTATTAGATATGGTGGTTCAAAAAATCACCTGCTTGTACAACCGTCGTTCTAAAAACAGTACCGGTTGACAAAATACTAAACACTTGATCCTTCTTGAGTTGTAGCAGATTACATTAATTTAAGGACGTTTCCGGAGATCAGTAGTACCACACCGAATACTGGTTTGTAATAGTGATATATTGGATATATGGATCTTTCCGTTCTGCTCTCGAGATCCCAAGTGGCAGACATACATTACCTGTATAAATGTTTTAAAGTAATGTTTGGAACATACTACTTACATCGAGCTACATTATTAAATTAATTTACTAGGAATCAGCTTGAAAACACCACTTCCCATTAAGTATTCACTTATAGAAAGTATTAGTCGATATACACGAACGCACAAGGATATCATAACTCCAAAAATAATAAGAGGAGCCCTTCTCTTTCCTCTCCGCCCCCGAAATCCCAAGATAAGACGCAGGCTTATCTTACCTTCAGAAGGTAACTTTAGGTATGTAGGAGTACAGGATATTTTCGATTTATCTACCCGCTTTGTTTTGGGGAAAGTCTTTGATGTATTTACCTACGTCTTGTATTCGTGTTCTTATTAGAACTAATGCCATTGAGTTACATGGTTCTGTAAGACATACAGTCAGTTATGATACAAATTTTTATTTATTTGGACGATACCTGTAATATTTTATAACAATATGTGAAAAAAGTCCTTGTTAATTTTTGTTTGTTTTAAAATGATCCTTTTTCATAATACTTATTAATAACATTGACAATAATCAATGCAGCTAGTTTTTAGACGTTCAAGTTTTTATACAATAACTATTTAAAAAAAAAATATTGTGTTGATATTTATGATTGATTGAGAGTGATGAATGTGACTAATGATGTGTATTAGAAAATAAATAATGACATGTAAGTAAAATTTAGAAGATGAGACAACTCCTAAACACAAAAAACAATGAGGTGTAGATAGTTGACCGTAGATTAATGATTGGAGAAGTTTGTTGGGGGGTGCGGTCAGCAAAGAACAACATAAATAAACAAAACCATATTTATTTATTTTATGCCTGTTCAGATAATTTAGAAGCCATGAAATTACGGAAGGAGACGGAATATTTGTGGTGAGTTATGCGGTCTTTAAGTAAATTTTTTGTTTCGCCAATGTAGGATGCATTGCAATTAGAAGTGGAACAAGGGATACGGTACACAACCTGGGAACGGTATTGAGGAGGAATTGGATCTTTAAGATTGGTGTAAATAAAAGACAGTTTGTTATGGGCTTTGAGGGCTAGACGGAAGTTAGGGATGGAGGAACGTAATTGTTTTTGAATGTTGTCTGTAAGAAAGGGGATGTAAGGTAATGATCTGTAAAGGGGGACCCAAAAAGATTGCAGAGAATTTTGTGTAGATGGGATATGGTTTTTATAATTGTAAAAGAGTTTGTCGATGATTTTTGGAGGTAATTTGTTGTTTAAGAGAATTTGTTTAATGCGGAGATAGTTATTGTCATGAAATTGGGAATCCGAGAGAGAAAAACCACGATGAATAAGATTTTTGGCTGTGTTTAGTTTTTGATGGTACGGATGTTGGGAGTGATAGTTTAAAAGTCTTCCTGAGTAAGTTGGTTTTGTGTACCAATCGGTGGATATAGTATTATTGGCGTTTTTTATGATGAGGAGGTCAAGGAATGGTAGCGAATTGTTTGTTTCTAATTCAACTGTAAAACGTAAGCGAGGATGGTAGGAATTGAAGGCAAATAAGATATCGGTGATTTTATTGGGATTCGGTATTAAGAGAAAGTCGTCAACATATTTTTTTTTTTAATAAAAAATAATGCTTATTTAAAAATAATTTTTTATGTATAGAATTTATTTTATATGAAGATATATTTTAAGTATAGACAAGATTATTTTACCATAATCTTAATTTACAAATGAAATGTCTGAGGTTTTGGCTAACATACCATATTAAGGAACAATTAAAAATATACATAATTACATAATATCAATTACTAAAATTTTTAAACAGTTAATTATGTGAAGTTCACATTGATATCTCATTTTAATGTATTTTTATCCAATTAAGAAAGAATTAAAATAGAGTTCAAACATATATATTTCGACTGACTTTTTAGAAAAAAATTTAACATAATCTCCATAACTTTTACTATATTTTGGTAAACTAAAAACAAAATATTTAAACAATTGTTATAGATAAATATTTTATACTTTAAAAGATCAAAATTATATAATTGTTAAAATAGGAATAATATAATCGTAAGAAGTAGTGACCTATTTGTACACTTACACATATACTATTAGAATTTAGAATTTATATTTAAAACGTTTAATTAATTACACAGTTACAGATGTTTGTGTAGAATTTTATAAAACGTCAAATTCACACTTCCATGGTCTTTGGAGTTTTGGTAATGGCTAGATGCTCCGTTCATGTGGAGTGTTTGCAGTTTTGGCATACTTTCTCAGCCTCCTCTGGCTTATCACCTGTGTGAGGGCTGCGCTGGGATCTCGGAGAGCCCTGCTTTACCTCTCATGGGTGGGGGATAGGTTGGGCTGAGGGATCCCCTGGTTGAGGGTGTAAATATTGTAAATAATAGTGTAAATATGATTAATGCTTTTATTTTATTGTTATATTAGTTAAAAGATTTACTTATTTTATTTACTCCTTATTCCTCCATGTACATAGTTTGATTATGTTTATTTTATTAATTTTTCTGTTTATATACATAAAGAGATTTTATTTTATTTTTTATTTATTTACATATATTTTTTTCATTAATTAGTTTTATTATTATTTTTTAATTTTAGTATGAATGTGACCATTTATCACTATTAATAATTGCCCAAGATTGTAGCAGATTGTAATACTTATCAATAAATAAATTTAATTTCCACATACTAAAAATAAACTCGAATTTCTAAGGTGAGTTGGTTATAAAAGGGTTTAAAAATAGTTGTGATCATAAGGGCTCATAATAGTTACTTAACAGCTTTTCAACATTCAAAATTTGAGCTCTTTGAGGATTTTTTTCACTTTTTCAGTCTATTCTAATCATTAATAACTGTCTGTTTTAATAGCCTAAAATGTTTAACCAGCTCTAGACCTTTAAGAAGAATTCTAACATAGTAGAGGTAATGTTTTATGTGGAAAAGACTACTGCCAAAATATAATAAGCTCCTATAACCTCTGAGGAAACTATAATAATTCAAGTCATAATTAGCAGGTCTTATAATATATTTGACTCCTTGATTTAGTATATTTTACAGAAATAGATTACACTTAAGATGAGGTGTAGATAGTTGATCGTAGATTACAGTTGTAATTAAAGATTACACTTAAGGTTACACAGCATTTCACCACTAAGAGTTCATTGGAATATAAAAAAAAGAAATTATATACAGAAATAGGGTCGTCTAAATGGTATAATACAATTGAATAGTAATAAATTGAATTAAAATTTTTACTTTAATAATTAACTTTTAATTTAGAAATTAACTATTAAAACAAGAACTGAACTAATCATAAAATGCTTCAGAACATAAATAATTTTATTTCAAAGATTAAAGAAAAATTTTGTAGGTCGTAAGTATTATTTGACAATAAAACAGTTAATTCTCTGAAAGAAGTAATCTATTATAAATTTAAATTATTCAACTACACCTATAATAAGAACAAAATACAGTATATGACTTAAATTTAAGGTACTCGTATGTAAATAGGACATACACACACATCGTCTTTCTATGTTATCGACAATATTTGATCATTATCTATAATTGCCTTAATGGTTACAGTAAATATAGTTTATTGCTATTGACTCAAGGGGTCAACTGTTTGCCGATTAATATCCAGTTGCTGGGAATCAATAAGGTATAATAGATGTGATTAGTCTAGTCCGATCATATCTCGCTAGATTGTTCTCCTAGCTTTGTCCTCTCATTCATCTCTAACTTATTGATTACTTTATTTGATTATCGTTGTAGACTTATGTACTTGATTATCCTCCAATAACATAAGGCCATTAGTATAGGTTCCTCACTTTTTAATTTAATTTTTCTCTTGTTCGTAACCCCCTTATTTTCTTGCTGAAAGTAGAATTTCCTGGCAATTACCTGTTGGTGCAGATTTAAGTTACGTATATTTTATTTTTCAACCTAATAATCAAACAAAATGTTTTTATAAAATTTTATTAACGGCTCTTTTTTCTTTTTATATAGGTACCTTATTATCATTAGCGACAGGTGAGTGAAAGTTGTGAATAGAACTTGATAAAGGTTATACTAGACCTGCGGTTCCCAAAGTGAGCTTCAATCGAATGCCACAATATTAAAGGAAAAACAATAAAATGAAAATAGAAAATATACAGTGCAAGTTTTTATTTACTTTGTTCTTTTCCCTTAATGGGATAATAATATAATAGGATAAAACAGTAGGATTTCTAATGATTAGTACGGCGAAATTTTTACTTCGACGAGGGTGCCTGAAATTTTTTTTAGCCCAACAAGGGTGGTGTGATATATTTTTGCATATATATA
>NW_027116659.1:393613-424691 GCF_000696795.3 Halyomorpha halys | reverse complement strand
GTGGGTGGCATTGGTTTATTCCATAAAGCCCAAAATTGATTACTTATATTCTATTTGTTAATCAACTATATTCGGTTTATAAATATATATATATATGCATGCGATATATTTTACAACCACTGTGCTAGACTCTCTCGAGTCTTAATCTCGAAATCGGATCCATTCGGAAGAGCTGTTTTTGACATATGCGTGTTTTAAGGAAAATACTTTTGCGGATGCAAATGGAATTTTATGAAATTGATATGCATGTTAAAATAAAAAATTGACGATTGGCAGACAGATGAATAAGGAAAACTTCATGTTTTGCGATCAGCATAGATTTGGTTTTCAATTTTCCCTAAATATGTAGTGTGCACTCAGGTTCTTTGGCATGTTGTCTAATAAATTCTGGGTCTATAAATTAAAGTTCTTAAATCCTGGTTGCTATAGAATTCCTACCATTCGAGAAATTTTTCATCCTTTATCAAAACTATGTTGAAATTCAACATGAATAAAGAGGTATAGATAAAGAAGGACCGATATGATATATGTATCGGTAGCGGTTAGGGGGTAAGATACAGCCCTGAGAGGCTGACGAAAGCTGGGGCCTTGGTGAAGAAGGCCCCCTAGGGGGTGATATATTCTCCAGATATCGGTGGGGGCACAGTGGGGCAAAGCCCCCTCTCGATTTATTGGAAGACCTTCACATAAAGTGTTTGTCTTAAGTCTAAACAGTGGTGTCGACGGCTTTAGTCTTCGGAGTCTCTTAAGATAGCAGGGTAATATTATTTTTGTTTTTTATTGCAACTCTTCGGTTCTGGAGATAACGTGTTTGGTCGTCGGTGAGCTAAAATTTCTTTAGTAACGAAGGATTTAGTAATAAAAATGTATAAAACCGTGTCAATGTCTAGTTAACTAAGTACAGAAAGAGGTACAATAATCAACTAAAAATATTCTTTGATACTTTAATATACAAGCTTTCGAATTCATAATTGTCAAACTTCTCATTCACTACAAAAAACTAGTATACACTACGATTATCAGACCAATTTGGACATATGGAATTGAGCTCTGGGGTTCCACCAAACCATCAAATTCTTCCCGCATCCAATCGTTACAATCCAAAATCCTACGTAAAATCCTTGATGCTCCTTATTACGCCACAAATAAACTCATTCACAAAGACCTTAACATCCCATTCGTTGTACATTTGACCCAAAATATGCCTCTTTTCATTCCAACTCCTTAACTATCCAAACCCATTAATTCTTAATCTTTCATCCTTAACAATCCCTGATAATCCTCCGAGGCGTCTGAAAAGAAGATGGCCACGGGACCTTCTAATTTAAATTAATGTTTGAAGTACCACCAATGGGTGGTTCCTTCCCAAGATTTTCAAGTGTATATGAAACATACTACATATTTACCTATTTTATTATTTTGTACAGTTGTAAATTACATTAAATAAATAATTAAAAAAAAAAACATAATTGTCGTTTTCACCGTCTCCTGTTTCTCCAAACTATTGAACTATTATCGTTAATAGATTAATATTAATCCATAGATGTTAGTCCACAGCAAGGAGTTGTAAAGGATGAAACTACTTTTTTTTGTATGTATGAGATAACAAGAAGAGCCTAAGACTAAAAAAAAATCAGTTATTTCACTCCAATTATTGATTTCTTTAATGAAAACGACGTATGATTACTAATGCCAAAATTATTGATACTGAATAACAACTGGTGGCTGTTTCAAATCGTTGAAAAAAATAATTTAGACTCGGAGCTTGATATCTTTAAAACTATCAACAAGACTTGAAACGCTGAAGAAACATCATTTTAAGTTAAGTAAATTCACTAAAATATGAGGCTCAACAGAGCTGTTGCGTTCAATAGTTCCCGGGATACAGTTTTTTTAAAAGTGACATTTCATAAAAAATGTACTCAATAATCAGTAGTTAGTTAACTTATTGTGGAAAATCTATATCTCAAGAACCATGAGACGTTCAGTTGTCTAATAGCACTCAAATTAACGCTAGTTTAATGTGTAATAAAGTAAGTATTTATTACGTTTCGTCAAATTCATCGAGATAGGAATCTTCCCTTTCCGTCCCGTCCCCAATATCGCATGATTGGAGGCCTCATTATCTTGCACTGAAAACATTTAGTATAAAATAAATTAAATCCGTTCATATTTAAGGAATGGTTGACAAATTTTCTGCCGAAAGTTTGTTAAAATTTGAATATCCTGGGCAAGACTGTAGTAGAAACTTGGTTGTTCTAAACTCGCAAGGCTTATTTTCTTTAAATTAATTGTGTCACCAGTATTAAAAATTAATGAAGAAAGCTAATGTTATAATATAGTTTTTTAACATGCAAAATCTAGGAACAGTTTTAATTATTAGTGATTTTGAGTTAACCTGAGTTGGTAGTAGTTTGGCAAGAGCAATCAACGATATTGGCTAAGTTTACTAACGATATTTCCTTTAGTTAGTCATAGGCCCTTCTAAGATGATATACCTTAAAGGAACTTAAAGTAATTTCTCCTCTTAGTTTCATAATATGTGTGTAATTTATAAGTTCGGAATTAAGAGTTACTAATACCCTAGTTTTTATAATTGAAACTACAGTCGCAACAAACTTGTTTCGTATTAGTTCATTTTTTTGTCACTTTGATATATTAATAGTTTAATGCATATTCGTGTAAGATGAAAAATAAGTTTATATTTAATAACTAAATAGTAAATAAAAATATAATAATTGTTGCTATGAGACATCTTTGGTCAGGTCCATTTTTCTCTCTCATTAATGTTTAGATTTCAAAAGGGATTTTGGATTGACTGATCAACGTATCGCTGCTTTCCATGAATAGTGATACAGCTGAAAAAAAAGTTTTGATTTTATTTAGAGTTAGACGTATTCCAAAGATAGTACCGTAAACTGCAGTTATTTTCATTACTAAGGCTATTGAAGCTATTAGAGTTTAAGCACAATCTGTCGCTCAAACACAAAATAACAAAAAAAAAACTTTTTTTTGTTAGATGTGTCACTATTCATGTAAAGCTGTTATATCTTGATAGATTTATTTTAAAACTTTGTATGTTTTTCTAAGTATGTAATTTTAAAAAATTAAGATTGGTTATGTGGAAAACGTTTATTAACTAATAATAATGATATATTTTTGTGTATTTTCATTTACAGATTGATAGTTCTCTAAAACAGAGAATGACTGAATGCACGGATGTGAATCCTAGGTACTATACGGTTTTTATTGTCTTTTAAAAAGTACTGCGCCAGAAATCAGACAAAAATTATTTATTTAGGACCGGTCGCACCACAGTTTAAACTACGATTAGTGAAGTCTCGGGTAAAATCAGAAAATTTAACCTTCAAATCTGGCAGTAAACTTTACCGGCTAATGATTGCTGGTTATACTGAGATTTAGAGCAAATCTACCCTAAGGTAGATAACCATACAAAGTACTCTCTATTTTTCCAGTTGTAGCTTTTATCTAAGGAAGGTCTATTGTATTATTTCGTTTCTTTCCTAATTAAATAAAATTGAGTTGATGGAGGTAGACGATTTGACTGGCGACAAAGACTGAAAGAATCAGTTGCTCTAGCAATAATGAAAAAAAAAATCGGTCCTCTATTAAATCTTTTTTACAGTGGTCGGATGTAATAAGTTGAACTAATATTTGATTTCAATTTTCGAGAAACTCTAGCACTATCTCAGTTATCTCAACTGTAGGTATCTTTGGTAATGCCGTCCGTAGCACAGGTGGTTGAGGCGTAGGTCTATGCCACCTAGTACCTAGGCGGCGCCGTTTCGAATCCGGCCTGGGTTGTAGACTTTTGTTTTTAATTCATTGCTGTGGCGGTCCCACGTAATGAAAGCTTGACTCCCCACCAATATATTGTTAGAACAGGTTGTCAATCTGCAGAAACAGGTCGCTAAGTTACTGAAGTTACTAAACTCTTGAAAAAATCAAAGTTATACAAATCTTAGTTTTACTGGACATTGGTGCAAACAGCCCTTAATTAATCTATACTCGCAGGTTGCAGCTGCGTTGTCAATGGGCATTTCTTCCTTTTGTTATTCGGTTCAGTACTTCATATGAAAAAGGTGCTCCAACCCTCCAACTGAAATATTATGTATGATGGCATTACTCTCGTTTATCTTCAGTATTCCGTTTCTGCAAAGTGAACAGGTGTCAGTTTGCTTTATATACCACCTCTAAGAATGCACCTGAGGCTGTGTGTAGTTCTTCTCACTAATCAATCTGATGGGACTAACAGAGATAAGCGATATTGGCTGTTTGGCTCAAAAAATAGTGATGGGTATAGTGAAATTCGAATTATTGTATTTCTGGATGAAGAATGTGTGTCTTATTTTATTGATCTGTAAATTATTATATATTCTGGCCTTAAAAGTTTTTAATGTTGATAGGAGTATTATTAAAACTGGACATGGAAATAACTTTTTTTTTTTAAATCCTATCGAGTTAGCTGTTTATATCGTTCCAATATAAGGAAACCCTCCAGAGAAGGAGGGACCCAAGGACTGGACTATAAGAAGCTCCAAGAAGGAAGAGGCAATATGGAGGGATTGGGAGTTAAAGAAAGATCGGTATTGGATAGATATTAAGGTGAAGGTGGCTGGCCGGATCGCTATTGCCGTCCGGGATATTTCCTCCTTATCTTTAGCCGCTATCAGATTTCTCGGTCCGGTCCACTCCCGGATATCGTTGTCGGAATAATTTACACTCGGAGCCCCCTCCCTATACTGAATCGGCCCCCGATCCCTCTGGCTATTTCCTCGGAAAACACATTTATATGGCCGCGGGTCGGGTTATACACGATTCCTTACATATCGGTGGACCATTCTTGGATGGCAGGTCGTTTGGGAGGTCTTCGAGGACGTGAGGGACAGATATCATGGTTTGGATCTTTTAGGAAATTCCATGATTTGCTTGGTTACAATATTGGTCACTAAAGAAAATATTGGTTTGGACACACGTACTTGATACTTGTTTTATTACTCCAGCTACTAATAAATCTCCTGATATCAAGTTACAATATTATATGTGCGTTTTTACTACCATTTAAATATGGTTATTAAATATGATTTTAAACGACCCTTTTTTGAACCTTTGAATCCTAATAACCAAGTTTTCCAATATGATATCTCTCTGAGTTTAGATTTATTTGGATAAATATAAACTATAAAATACTTTTATATTCTAGGTTGAAAAATAAATTTCTCTAAATAAGAATAGTTCTATTTAACAACCCAAGTCTCAAAAGGTAATATAGAATGACTACAATCGCGTAAATAAACAGAATTGATAAATAAAAGTTTATGTGTGTCCATATTCGTAATGACGATAGTAGAGTTTTTTTCTAAGTAACTTTCCAACAGTGCACTCGTGTAGTGACCAGTTAGTAATGTTTTATGTTAAAACTAAATAAAAGATACTAATTTATATTAATATGGTAGTTAATTATCATAATCAGCTGTCTTTGCCAGTGTGTCTTCTCTTTCGTGACGAATGCCGCCCTGTCCTTTTTCACAGAGCAATCGAGGTTCATTGACTCGATTCAATTCAGATTCATTAATTCGATGAAGTGATTTAGTATAATGTATTATTTCTTATTTATATTTAGTAAAAACGAATTATATATATCATGTATATTTTTTTATTTTTCATATCTACATCTCCATATTGCTTTTAGCTTATCATAATACCTACTTACGCTTTACACTTTTTCCAATACTACTTTTGTAGCTATATTATTTGTACCTTTCTATATTATTGTTATTCTATTTTTATTTATTATTTATTATGGTTTTTATTATTATTATTTTTTTTTTTACTTAGCCCTGATAAAAGCATGAATTCTCGCCCTAAACGTTGGTATTAATGAAATCATTTTTATCTTTTTTTTTTCCCTGATCGCACTCCCAACCACCCCCTCATATAATATGCACGGTCAACAACTAAAGCATTTTAATAATAATTTAATTTTACAATTCTAATGTTTAAACTCCTAATTTTAATTTAAAACACAAAAGTTGAAATCATATGTAAACTCGATTAACTCGCGGCTCGTTGGGCCTAAAACTCGGAGAGAGGGGGGACAGAAGGGCACTTTATCTACAGACAGCAGAAGTTGGGAGGGGTGTAGGAGTAATTATTGCAACAACTTGAGCCCTGGTCATTAGATACTTCATAGTTGCTTTGATTCTTGATTACGGCCCTTCAACTTGTTCTCGTAAACAAGGCGGATCGCCTATCACAAAGCTCGTATCATTACCTGGGTAGTTTGTTATTATATCTCAAAGGATTTATCCTTGATAACTATATCAAGGGCGGGGTGACAACTTGTTAGAAGCGTCCTTCGTTTTAATTATTTCAACAATTTTCGTATTAAATTAAAATAGTGTAAAATTATATGATAGGTATATCATAAAGAAATGTTTCCAATATAAAAAGGGCATGAGCTTATAAATAGTATGATAATAAAAATAATCGTAATGTTAACAAAAATGAGTTAGCCTTCTAGTTATTTAGTTTTAAAACGTTAACTGAATTTTTTTGTTTTGGTAGTGAATAGATGAGTTTAATGAGGTTTATGAATGAAAGTGTTTTTGGCACCACTAGTATTTTTAAGGCTAATTTCATAAATGAAAGAATATTTAGGAAATACTTTTTATGCACAGAATAATGTTGATATTAAGTTAAAGTAAGTGACTCCTGTTTGGATTTACAACATTTTAACAAGAAATTCAAATTTGAAATACATAGGAGTAATTAGTGGATTATTAAGCAGTACAAAAAAAATGATAAATTAAACCTGTACCGCTGCAACTCATGTAAGGTCAATGGCTCAGTAACTCTGTTAGGAAGTATGGTTTCTTGAACAACGGTTGTGTATGGAGGTTCAAGATCACGCTCAACCCCCAGATTTTTTCCTAATTTTGGGTACTCACTTTATAGATGCTGGGAGTTGCCCTGGAGAGCTCATGAATCCACAGGTTAGATTCCTGGCTAAAGTAAGGAATAAATAATTACCTGTCACAGCCGGATTCGATCTCGGGATCTGAAGATAGTAAACACAGTGCCTTTGTTTAGTAATAACACTTATTTATAATAAACAAAATATCTTATAAATGAAATATTAAATACATGTTTATTATTCATTTATGACAACTTTCTATCAGAAAACGATCTCGATAAACCAATTTTCAGTTGTTAGTATTAGAAGTAATATCCACCTGTAATGCGCTAAAAAAAAAAAATTAAAATCATCAAAAATTTAGACCAGACTTTTAATTTCGTTTATTTAGGAACCATAAAAACGTTGATCGTACTTTGAGGAAGAGATGATCTTACCTATCAGAAAATCAGATCAATAGGTCCTATATCAAATTGCCTTTTGTAATATCCTGTAAAACTACCGTATACCGAATACCCACAGGATAGAAAATTTAGTCTGTTAATCAGAAATCTCTTTTAATAATATATAGTAAAAAATAAATATAAAAAGAAATAATATAAATAGGTTCATCTCGTAGCTTAATCGGTGGTACCTTGTTAGTTTCAATATTCGATCAAAATTATAATAAAAATAAAATAAATAATGTAGAGTTTTTTTCTAAGGAAATGAGGGGAGGCATTCAGAATAAAATAATCAAATTTTCCTTTTTTTTTAAAAAAAACGAAATATCATTTGTAAATTACATACATTTCCTTAGTAATTTGACAAAATAATTAATAGTTGATGATTAAGTGCAAACAAACATAAAATACATACTTTTTATTATTGTAAATTTGCATGTATACATATATTCAGAAAAAAAAGTTTTTTAAACATTTTCGAAAAAAAAAATGATCTTCAAATTTAGTTCTGAAATTGCAAATTTTCATTTTATATGATATGACTATTGTCCGTTATGGAATAGCAGAAACTGCTGTTAGACAATGAAATAGTTGTCCACATCCGAAATTAAGACTTCCTGTAATAGAGATGAATCGCTCGTAATAAACCTTAATAAAATTATTATTAATAAATTCTTTTAAACTACTTATGTTAATATCCGGATAATGAACTTAAAATGAACCTTAATCATTTTAAATATATCCCTGAAGTGACTTCCACTATTGTGAAATTTATATTAATTGCATGAGAACTATTTTCATTACACGTCCAATTTCTGGAATTTCATTCCAGTTCTTGCGAAAGTAAGTTCTAAGGTTTTCCATGAAATGGATGAACTATTCAATGATTGAACATGGCTCTTTTTAATGACTTAATAGCACTGATCCGGGAATAGAATGCCCTATTTATCGAATTCTCGCACGGTAATTCTCTTTTCATTTAATCAGTGAATGATGCTAAAGAGTTAGAAGTAATTCACCTCTCTTCAGACTGAGTAGGTTATAATCTTTTCCCCTGAAAGGGCGGCTTTTTCCCGTCCCTGTGTGTGGTGCTGCATGTATTAACATATTACACTGTACTGATTAAATCTTTGAAGCCTGTTAAATGATATTGCAAGTTTATCAGATTGTGATTTTTAAAACATTAATAAGTATTCACATTAATGAAGAATTATTACTAAGCTATATACATGAAATCTCATCGGGGCTGACAGGTTGTAAATTTCCGTCAGGCGTACGAGAGGCCCCTCACTCATATTTTGGGCGCGTATATCCAGAGATAAAATATAAAAAAGAGTTTTACGATGGATGCCGAGAGCGTACTAATGACCCGGGGGTACGAAATGAGGAAAAATAGTATTCGTGCTCTTGAGTCATATATCAGCTGGATTTAATCTGCGGCCATTCGTCCGGCCAAATGTGACCGTGTGACCTGCCGTCGACGTTAATTCTTGTTCCCTCATTTTGTCAACTTCATTTAGCTTATTCGCTTTTTCTTGTTATTTTCATTTTAATTATTAATTACCAGCGCAACGAGCCATGCAATTAGTGTTTTCATTATACCAAAATATTGAAAGAAATTGATGAAATTTCTATTAGCTAAGGCACAATTGCTACATAATAGTTTGACATGGCTTAAATGCCGAATTTTCAAAATGGCTTAATCTTAAGTACCACTACTTTCGTCTTTTGAAATAATTATCCTTCTCATATTCTGATTAGTAATGAAAAAAAATTATAAAGATTATAAAAATCCCATAATTAACTTTAAAAAGTAAGATGAAAAATATTAATACATAAATAAAACACATACATATATGGAAAGAAGAGTAGTAAGATAGACGTATTATGTACCATTGGAAA
Organism: Halyomorpha halys; assembly: GCF_000696795.3. NCBI lineage: Eukaryota > Metazoa > Arthropoda > Insecta > Hemiptera > Pentatomidae > Halyomorpha > Halyomorpha halys. Next base: position 415,409 of record NW_027116659.1, on the reverse strand, counting down.
GCCAAAGATTAAAAATAATAATAATATTGAACATATTAAGTCATAGAAGGTAATGGAGAATGGCGAAAAACCCATAAATAAAATGGATGTTCTGTTCGACATCTAAACAGTCAGTAAGATGCACAATTCATCTTTCTTTATATTATAGTTAAGAATGTCCTCCAGAATGGACAGGTTAGCCGAAACGTTGGACATTTGAGGTATTAATAAACATTGTTGAGCTTTTATATGATTTATTTTATTGAAATAAGTAAACTGTTATAATTTTATATTTTTGCCCTATTTTTTTTTTTTCAATAATTAACTTTATAACTATTCAAATTATTTTTCTAAAACTAAAAGGCTCATTTGGAAAATAGTATGGGGTAAATAAATTAGTAGTAAGTTACTATGTATCTGTTCGGGATGCCACGATAATCTCTGAAAGCATTTATCCAAAAATAATTTAATTAATTAATTAACTTTGAGTCCTGCAAAATAGGATGTGAATTGGATTCTTTTCCAAAGGCTTTTTGTGTATTGACCAGTTTACCAATTAAATATCTTTATAATTATAAAATGTTAACATTAATTATATAATATAATAAGGGGTGGTATAGTGTGATATAATAGTAAATAAACTACATAAATGAACTAAGTATTTATTTACTATTTTTTGATGAATGATGTTATTAAAATGATTGAAATGATCCAGACAAATGGTTTGCCATAAAATATGATTATTACATTATAACTTATTACCTATATGTACATATAGCTGCTGATTTGGGTGGTGTGCGTCGAGTATGTAGTGACGTCTTCGCCATTAGTGTGTTATTGTAAGGATGGCGTTCTAGGTGTCACAGGGCCTTCTTAGAACTTCGTCTCGTCAAAATGGATCTTGCTGTCTTATTTTTCCCTCTGTTCTCTCTACTTCTGCTCCCACTTGTTTCAAAAAAGGACCGTCGCCTTTTGGGAATCTTATTTCCTCGTTGGCTATCAACAGCCACGCCCCAGAAAAATACGTTACAAGGGATGGTACATCTAGAAATGCGTGACCTTTACGTCATCTGCGAACTGCAAAGTGCCCATTGTTGACATACCCGGCAGGTATGACAAGAAATGTGTCAAAGACTCCTATAATATTAATAATTGCTAATACCGGCAAGGGAAAAAATTGCTCTAACAATTCCTCTTTAAGTGTGATATTTCATGGGAATAATGTTATTGTCCCTAAGACATTAATTTTTGGTTTTATTAGGGTCTCGAAATTCCATTTAAATTTTGAATTTGTAATTTAAGCAATTTGATGGTAAGGAAAGAAATGATATTAAGATAAATTTATCCACATTATTCTCCAAACACCCCCCACCCCACACAAAAAATGTTTTATTTTAGGTTATGATAGAAATTCTGAAGTTTCAGAATCACCAAAGGAGCAGTAGATTAATGATCTGTCAGCACTAAAATATACCTTCCTTGGAAATAAAAACTACAATTACAGAACAGAAGAAAATCATCCGTTAATATTAACACAATAATTCACTCCAAAACAGTTAAACATATGTATCATGAAGGTTTGATAGCTCGTTAGTGGCAAAAATGTAGATTTGTTTCAACGTCATAATTACCATGAAACTACTAAAATGAACGCCATTGCACTGTGGGTTCAAATTTCGAAGATGTGGTCGAAATTATTCGAACCCACATATCGAACTTACTATCATTGGAAATAGCATGTTTTCTTTAATTTTTGACACATTCAACTTTTTCTTTTTTATTTTTTAAAGAACGTGTCGTCATCCTTATCTATCAAAAAACCATTGGAAAAAATACCGAAACGAAAGTATTAATTAATTATTTGGTGAGAATACCATCATCTAGTACCCTTTATTAGTAATTTTTATGAAAAGATACCATGTTTCACATTACAGGAAATCTTGTGCGATGAAGGAAGGAAATCTTGTGCGATGAAGGAAATCTTGCGCATCATACAACATTCACTTATTATAAAAATTCGTATTATAGGGTTACTTGAGGTGAAAATAACGAATAATGATTGTTCCTGCCAGAAATACAACATTTCAACTAAGGATAATAAAGCTGTCTACATATGAATGATATCGGAAAAGATCGGGCGATTTCGGCTTCTGATTCTCTTACTTTCCAAGAGCACCTAAGAGTAAGATTACTTTAAAAAACATCACTGTTAAACTATTTCTATGAAACAAGTTAAATAATTTCATAACTTAAATATGTCAAAAACATTGAACAGTTCATCGATTTACTGAATTTAATCTAAACCGTATAAAAATAAATTTTTAAAATTTATTAGTTGCTTTATGCTAGCTCAGAAATGAAAATTCGTACGTAACTGTAGTTACATATTGAAGACAGGTATATTCCTGGCATGTGAACGCAACTTTTACGTTAAAATTGGCCAACCGGAAGTACTACTTCCAATTTTAACAGGATAAATTTTTCACATGTTTTTCGATTCTCTCAATAATGGCTTTACCGACTTTAATTAAACTCCGTATATCAATGTAAACTTAGTTGTTATTTAATATCGAATAGGTTTTATGCTAATTAAAATAGTCTGACAGGGCCTAAAAGCAGATTTTTTAAAAAACCTTCCTCTAAAGTTTCTTTAATTTTGTTCATTTGAAATAATTAACCATTTCAAATGTTTGCTAATCGTGAAAAACAGTTAAATATAAACTATGAAAGGATATGATTATTAATTTAATGAGTTAGGGGAAAAAATCCTTCATCCAAGTTGAAAATAAGAGGAGTAATATAGATATATATTATATATCGTTGGAAAGCCAAAGATTTTAGAAACAAAAAGAAAAACTGCCTGTGTAAAAGGAATGTTTTAATATTACATTGACTGTACGGGCGCATGAGTAGTTTTACAGCTTTATAACATTTGTTGTAACTATAGTTGCTAAAAAATGACTTGTTTTAATTTCATGTGATTTTAAGCCTTTCAGTTTAGAGAATGACTTAAGTCCATTAAATCATTATTCAATATTACTTCTATAACAATTTAAAGGACAGAATTTACATTTTAGAAAACTGTATTTTTTGCATTTTTGTCATATTTAAACAGATAAATATTATTAAATATACTTCTCTAGAAACTGTGAGAATTTTCCAACTGAAAGGGTCATTTGGATTATTAGTGCGAGAAAGTATTGCCCCAGTAAATAATATGAACAATATCTGTTATAATACGAGCGAGAATTAATTTAAATTTATAGTAGAGTAAGTGAATTGTGTGATAGCGCGCACCGCAATTTTTTTAGTTCTTTTCAAGAATTTCGTAATGTTAATGGACATAATTTTCTGTACCAACCGTAGTATATACATTTTAAAAAAATACTGCAGCTTTGCATATAATAAATTGTAAACTTTTGGGAAATTAAATTTTCATCCCTGTGCAGGAGGGAGGTATATAAAGTTAGGCTACTGGGAGTCCAGTATATGGCCGGGAAAATTCAGGATTGGCCCCAGCTGGGCAGTATATTATATAAAGGAGATAAAAGTTAGTTCTTCCGAGTTGGTCTCGGCTCCACTCAACCAACCTACGGTAGCTATGGGCAATCTCTTGGGAAAATTCGTTTTATCTCCGGATTCAATTTCTTACTTGGGTTGGTTGTAGCATATCCGATGCCAATTAGAAATTATAGAATATTTAAATGGTATCGATTAGGGCTCATTCAATAACTATGTAGGATCGGCTAATACCTAGAGTAGGAAAAGTACTGTATAAATTTACCTCGATTGTCACTTTAGTCCGAATGGTTACGAACTTATAAGCCAAAACATTTTGAATTGCTTTATATTCCTATTTATTATTCCTAAGTTTCAGCTAGAATAGAATATAGCAGATAGAATAGAATAGAATAGCTGAGATATTTAGATGGACGGCCATACTACTTTGAGCATTTCTTCAGACAAATAGTTTACTTCAAAACTATTTCTATTTTCTTGAATCAAAATACAGATTTATCAGCGTGGTGTTATTAATTCAAACATAGATATTGAAGTCGATCCACCACATGCCGGTCGACCATTATTTAGTGATGTAGTTCGAAATAAGCTTGGCGATTTTAAGCACTTGCCAAAATCAGTAAAAATGAACAAACTTTGTTTATTGTATTTTGTTTATAAACTATTATCTCCTCTACAAAGCTCTGATCAGACCAGTTCTCTTGTCTAAGAATCGAAGGATTGGACCCAAACTAGCATTGAAGAGAAGAACTTCCTTGTCTTCAAGCAGTCCTTGGACCCGTCGCTTATTTAACCAGTTAAGGTCAGTGCGAATTGGAGAAGGAGAAGCGATAGAGAGATCTAAAATCTGTGTATGGATACAGATTGGATGAGACGCATTGAGCTAGGAAGTGATTGCATAGTTGGCATATAAAGAAAGTTACTCGACGGAAGGCTGTCTCAAAGAAGAGAATGAGGCAGACCACGACTAAGATGGGAGGGTTCTGCCATCTGGGAAACCTGAAACCTGCTGAACACCCTAACTGGCGAGCAACCCTACAATATAGTTTCATTTGGCAAAAACTTATTGAGCAGGCTAAGGAACACATCGAACTAGGAATAGTATTAGTAATTATTAAATCATCAACTATTAACTACTAATAACAAACAAAGATACTTGAAAATGTGTTCTATTTATTAATACACATAATTTATTTTAAAAAAATGTACATTTTCCTTGTTTTGCTCCATATTTCGGATAAATCAGGAAACCAGCATCCTATTTTAAAGCTACTTATCATGTCTAATCAGATCACTTACAGCGCATAAACGTGAATCGCCTGGACTTTAATTAATATTTTTAGTAATTTTCTTCGCTAATACTCTTCCTTATTTTATATTATTTTGAGTTAGGTGGTTTTACTTGTACGATTCCTTGAATTTGGATGATTTATTAAAAATTATAGGAACCCTCCCCGATACACCCCCAAGTACGCTTTCATGGAAATTAGATCAAAACTATTGAGTAAAAATTGTATTATATATCTGGGAGTGGGTAGCTCTGTGGTAAGGCACTTAGCTACTAACTCTAATGGATGGACAGGGTTCGAATCCGGTTTTGCCGGATAATTTATTCTGCTTTAGTGTAGCCGTTGGTCAAATCTGTGGGTCCGCGAGCCCTGCAGGGTCCACCCAGCCTTATTAAGTGGGTATCCTCAATGAGGTAAAAATCTGGCGGTCGAGCGTGATTCTAACTAATTCACCTCCTTGCACAACCGTTGGCCTAGTAACAATACTTCCTTACAAAGTACTACACCACTGACCCTTCATAAGTTGTAGCGGTACAAATTTCAAATATGTATATGTATGTATATATATTTATATAAACATTAATGATGTGATTTAATGTGTAACAGATTTACGTCAGAACATCGTGAATTATCTGGCGATTAGTATTTGATCTTGGGACAACTTTATATCAATAAAAAGAATGTATGAAGTTTGTGAAACAAGTTGAGAAAAGTGACTTAAAAAAGAATGAAAGTAAATTGAGACCTGGAGTGGTTGTTCTGTTTTTGTCGGCTTGTTTAGAAACTTCTTTTTGTTTTCGCTCCTTCGTTTCTGTGTATCTGGCGCCAACAAATGTAGTAGCTTCCTCAACTTTCCGAGAACACTTCACTATCCGGAAATTGTTTCTTAGGGAGTTGTTTGTTCGTTTTTAAAACAGATACGAAGTTTTAATTATGTCTTATACTATTGGAATGTCCCTAAAACAAAGTTTCATGTCTCTTAAATACCAGTTGGTAAATAACTAACAACTCATGGTTTTATAAATCTAGACATTAATTGGATAGAGAGATATAAGATCATGGGAATTCTTAAAAAACATAAAAAATCTCACGCCAACTGTCTAAAAAAAATAAATAAACGGGCAGAGATAATAACAACAAACTTGGGTCGAACATTGACACAATTGGATAATAATTAAACAGATGTTAGCTCAAAATATACTTTAAACTATTCGTGAGTATAAATACAACACAAATAGATATAGTTTAAAAAGTCATCTTGTTAACTTAAATTATATTTATATAAAATGAATAATTTTAAATGTTTTTAATGAATTAAATTAAATTCAACTATCTCTCTTTCAAATATTTTAAGTTAGGTTATATTATTCAATATTATCATAAAATAATTTTATTTCAGTAATAAATATTCATGGAGTTCTCTATTAAAATTCAATGTATCCGCTTTGGATAGTTATTATTTTAGCATCTGATGTAGATAAGTTAAATTTTTTATTGAATACGTTGTAACAACTATTTGGCCAGGGAAAATTAAAATTTTTATATTCTTATACGTTTATATAAACTGACTATGGTTTTTGTATATTAACTTTTAATAGAAACTTTTCATTTATATATTATTATTTTACACTCTTTTATTAATTTAAATGTTATATAATTATAACATATATTATAGTCAAAATTATAACAACTTTGCTTCTTATTACCTGCATTTATTTTTTTCTTTTTTTTCTTTATTTATATTTATATTTACAAACACCTTTCTTTGATAAGTGATTTTTTTTGTTATCAATACTATTGTGATGAAAGGTCATTTCAAATCAATTTTTACGTCCTTAGATATAAAAAATTTATTATAAACAACTTTATTTTAGTTGCTTCTTTTTTTATTTGGATTTAGTTTTTATTATTGAATATGACAGATCATGACAAAAATGTAAAGTTTTTTTATTATTATTATATAATTTCATATTAATAAATGTGGGTTTAATGTGATTTATAAGGTTTTTCTTGGTCTCCGTGATTGCCATTTCATAAAAAATAGTGTATAGCATTGATACATTCCTGATGTAGATTATCAGGATAACCTTTGTAACATTAAATTTTTTTGGGGGGCGAAAAATAATTCTTTAATTTTGCATCTTATAAACGGTATTGAATGTAATTCAATATTATCATTGTTTGATTGAATTTTATCGCATAGATCATAAAACATTTAACGGATTTATCATGTATTAATCAGAATGGATATGTCAGTGTCGTTATTTTAATTATTATCATTTTTTTTTTTTGTAAAGTAATATATATGCTCTGACACTTAATGTTTTAAATAAATACAATATATTTGAATATTTTAGTAGTTTTCATTTTATTATTATTTTTCTTATTTGCAATATATTATTTTCCTACATATCCATGAAATATATATTTACTATACTTTTACGGATAATAATGGGGACACAATAATGTTCAACTCATATATTGTAGTTGAACATATAGATGCTCTTACACTCTTCCCTCTTCGAAATTTCAAATATATGAATAATATTATCGGTTTTAAAGTTAAGATATAATTAAAGAATTAAACATTGTTGTGTTTTTATTTCATGTTATGTTATTTTGCAAAGAAACTTAATACAATCAAAGTTGTTGCATCGTCTGTAAGTTATTTTTTTTTTGCTGAAAGTACTGTTTTAATACGTAAAAAAAATTTTAAACGATTTTTTTTTATGGTTATCTAAAAATTTGAAAAATTAAAACTTCCTCCTTTTTCATCAAATCGTTCTATTATAAATAATTAGCGAAAACCGACTATAAAAAGTACTATTAATTATTTAATGCAATTTTTTTGTTTTCATAAATAATTAACACTTTGGTTAATTATCGGCTCGGGCTGAAAACAAGAATAATTTGGGATGATTAAAATAATGAGGGAAAATGGGGTGTTATAAAATCCGGTATACACAGCGGGGGCGCTAATTAAATTAATTATAGAGACAGAAATGATGTTGTATTATTCAGGAGGGAGGACCCGAGGCTGTTAATTTAAATAATTTAAAGAAGCCCCCCCTCTTCCCACTATACGTTCGCTTCATTACTTAGCCAAATTAATTTATTATTGTTTTTATTTTTTTTTTTATGTTTGTATGACCATAAACTAATTAACTTGTAAGTAAAGTTTTTTTTCTTCTTAAAAAGTGCATTTGTATAATTAACACGAGTGTGGTAGTTTATAATATAGTTTGATCTTTTTTTATTGTATTATATTTGTTTACTATCATATAATAATATCTATTATTTTAATAATTAGATTAATTTTTAACCGTTGCTTAGTATCTAGCCAAAAATGACACCCCTAACGATTTACGATGTTATAATTGTAGAATCAGTGGAGTCTGGGGTGAAAATGCAGAGTATGCAGAAAATTGATCTTTCTAAAACCGGCTTTATGTATTAATTGAGTGAACTGTATAAATGAATAAAATTATATTTAAAGCTATTACTATGTATACGGTTTTATAGTGCACTGGCTGGAGAACCATTAGGTTAAATTATTGTTAGTTTGTTATTTAATATTTATTTAGGGGATCTATTTCTTCTTAATTTGTTGATTTGAGGTATCAGTTGGATGAGTGATGATGTTCATGGATTTTTCATCTATTCGCTCATTCCCTTGGGCCAGCAGTTCCCTGAGGTTCCTATTTCATGTTGCTAATAATGAATCAATTCAAAATAGAAATGGTTACGAGTTTGGAAATGGCTTAAAATCTGTGCTTAAAAATGGTGATTCTCACGTTTTGATCCTAAAGCAATCACTGCTTACTTTTTTCTGCTTTCCTACAGTGCAGACGAAGGAAAGCAACTTAGTAACAAAACAACAATTATACTTAAAGTAATAAATATTTATGGCAATAAATATAAATTAAATTGAATTAAATTAAAATTTAATATAAATATAATTGAAGCCGTTCAATTGTTGGCGCTCCCTGAAAAATTGTTGAATAATTTTAATTAATAGTAATAAGTCCGTAAAAAATAATAATATAAATATGTCAAGAGTGAATGAAAGTAAAAAAAAAAAAACTAATGTCTATAGGATTTATTAAATAAGTAACTGACTTATATGCTGAAAAAATCGAGAAAAAATAAAATAAATAAATATAGAGTTCGTAGGAGAATGTCTAGCAAAAACTGTTCTCCAGTTTTCGAAATTAAGTTGGTATGATCTAAGCCATGTTTCAATTACATATCAAAACTATCATCAGATCATCATATAGCGGATGCGGAATATATCATCCGCCAGTTAGATGATAGTTATGACTTGTGTTAGAGTTATATAGAGTTTATAGTTTGTGATGCGGAATGGTATCTGGCACGACTGCCCGAGTCGAAATTATTTTTGAAAACTTATACTCAACTCAAACTCGAAATAATTATAGATTTTAGTTTGACTAATAAAATTTTCATTCGAAATAAAAGATAATTTTGAGAACTTTTATACCGAGATAGATATTAGTTTTACAAATAGGTTTTCTCTCACAACAACAAAAATTAATATTACTGGACGTAATTTTTCAATTTTTTTAAAAAACATTTCATTAGATTGAATTAAACTGACTCGGATTCGTATACTTTTAAATTTAAAATGTTATTATAACTGTATGATTGACCTAAAAGAGATTGGAAGTAGTTTGGTTAGGGTTGTGACCTAAAAAATAATTAAGAAATATACAACAATTTATTAATGAACGTTTCGACCCAAACTGCAGGTCTTGTTGGAAAATATCAATAAAGTGAGTAAGTAAAGCTGGAGTTTAAAAGTAAATAAAACTGGTATAAAAATGGACTTTTTAAAAGACATATAACCATATAAACTAATTAACATAAATCGTAAGGAAGTTAAAGAAAAATACCAAATAGATATATAACTATGTATGATAAGATACGAAAGATACGTATCTTGTTTGTATTCATCTTTAACTTTCTTACGATTTTTGTTAGTTTTTCAATATGGATGCTTTTTAATACCCCTACCTTTCATATTTGTTTTATTTAGATACATCACCATTATATCACTGTTATATGCTTACATTAGCCTATAGTTTCCTCCAGTCTGGGACGAATTGTTTTCCATAATAAATAATTGTCACTATTGCTTAATTATTTTTCTTGTTGAAAATGCTATTAGTCGCGAAACATTACTATAAATAATGAAATTATGTTATCAACTATTTAGATAGGCCAATCCTTTCTAGATGTAGAAAAAAGGAAAAAGTATTAGAGAAGACGAAAATTAAAATGTCTGCTATAAGAATAAAGCTGGCCGTGAAAGAAGGTAAGTAGAGCGATATATCTGCTCTCACTTTACCTTCGTTCCAGTGCGGCGGGTAAGAATATATGGAAGGAGGCAATTGTGCCATTCCTACCAAAGTCTTCTCCATTCCTCTTCCAGCATTATCTCCTTCTACCTCTATTCCTCTCCAGCCAATCCAATTCCATCCTTGGTATAAATACCTCCGGATTTTACCGCGTTTTTTCGCATCTCCCTTCCCCAACTTGAACTTGTCCTGCTGTTGTAAGTTGCAGCGGACTGGACGCTAGCCAACTGGGTAAAGGGAAGACTTCATGAATTTCGGAAGGTTCCAACGAACGGAAGCCATTTGCGTAAATCGCGGTTTTGCTATAGGGCTGTATATCTTAGCTCTATGGCCCCCTGGATAAATAATAGAATGCTTTTGGCACCAGATCGCGCAATCCTAATAATTCTCCTCTGCAACCCAAATCGGGGAAGCTGCATTTAGATAAGTGTTGAACATTTTGATGAAATTTCAAATCGTTGCAATATTTGATATTTGAAAGAAAAAATGCTTTGTATTCTCTTAAACATTCTATTTTACCGCATCTATTTACTTAACTTAACAAAATTGTATATAATTTGGAAATATTTATTTCTCTCTTGAAACAACTACTCATTGTTACACAACATTATTTTTTCACTTTTATATTGTTATCTACTTATGTGAGTTCTTATTTACTATTGATTGTTTACCCTGTTCATTAGTTTTATGACCACTAGAGATAAATGAGTTTAGCCAAAATATTTTTCGGAATTGAGTTACAATGGTTTCTAGTAGATTTTCGAATGTCACCTGAAGCAGAGCCATAACTGGAGAATAACTTGCTTAAACGGCTCAAAATCGCTACTAAAGCTATATTAATTAATTAAAATACTACTAAAATCATTAAGCGTTTTTCTTTTGTACATTAAGAAGAAGTAAGATGCTTTCAGTTTTCTCTGTGGTCCATAGTTATTTATATAAAAAAAATCCTACAGCATTAATTAACAATGTATATTTATTAGTTATCTGAGTTATTTATTTATAACACATTACTTGAGAGGTTTAATTAAGTTGATGATGAAAGTTATTTGACTTTATTCATATTTTTTTAAAAAACATGAACAAATATTTCTGTCACAAAAAGCGATGTTTTGCAAGTCGTTGGACCAGTTCCATTAAAATCTAAGAATGCATTAAAGCTGGATATCATGTGTGCCTCCTGGAAAAAGTAATTATTTTTCTTTTGAATCGAAGATGCACAATAGAATAACTCAAAGGAAAAGAGTTTTTTTTTTTTTCATTTTGATATGTAAACTGTTAGAAGTGATTTAAAACAAAGATAAGGGCTTGTGTTAATTATTAGTTGAATAAATTAAAAAAAAAGTTTTGTGTTTACCATACCACCTTTTTTTTTCTGAAAATTCCACCTCACCAGTTAAAGTTAAATATTATTTGTTTACCATGATCCTATAAAATTGTATTATTTTAGTTTCGTTTTATTTATTTCAAAATGTATTGAATATTCTAAAAATATTTAGGTTGTCCTAATCTTCTTACCAGTTGTGCAATTATTAAATAATTAATTGTTTTTCATCAACATTTGTTGATTAAACTTAAGCTAGTTTAAGTTATAGTAGTTGCGTAATTTTTATTTCATTATTTTCAGTTGCAAGTAATGCATATGTGAATAGAATGAAACCATATATTTTAAACAAATAATTTTCATACTTTAAAATTAATAAAAAAATTACTATTCTCAATTTCTTCTAAAATTTTAAATATTTTTTTAAACTTATATTCTGTGTTAATGTTTTTTTGCCTTTCTCTAGAGAATCAATGCTAGGAAAGAGAATTCTGAGAGAACTAAGAACAGCCCGTGACACGTTGACAAATGTACATATTGCTTAGATAAGCTTGACGAATTTGTCTCTTTCCTTGGCAAATGGTTAATAAATGAAAATAAATCGTGAAGTGCCTTTCATGTTGGATGTTTTAGCAACGCCAGGTGCCTTCAGGAAATTCTTTTCCACCTTTTGGAGTTTTCTTCTTAAGACAATTTATATTCTTTTGCTATGAAATTCCAGAAATAAATCACAGTGTTTGTTTATCGGTCGAACAACTTATTATTAATGTAATTGAATCGAAGCATTCTGTAGACTTTAACTTAGTAAACTTAAAGGTTAATATATTGCATATGTGATGTCATTATATTAATTAAGAAAACTAAAATAAATTTTACAAAACAAAATATACTATGTAATAAAAAATTAAAGAAACATTTATCTACATTAAAGTAATTAAAAAAATATAGAAATATCTCACTAAGCTAAGAACTAAAATAAAATAAATCAAATTAAAAAGAAGTAAAAAATGGTTTCACGGAACCTACAAATAAAACATAATATACCATAGTTTTATGTTGTACAGTCTTTTATTTATTAATGTAGTAATTTAAAAATTCTGTTAACCTTGCAACAATATCAATATAATAAATTTTATAACGCTTGACATATTTAGAAGCATCAAAAAAGTTCTCAATTAAAAACAAATACCTTCTCTTGTTTTTTTTACGATCCAAATATTATTTTCTTCATAAAGTCGCATCTTTATAAAAATGATGGAACAGAAAATTAGATAACAAAAAGTAAGCGAACATGTTTTTTTTTTTTTATCAAGAAAAACATTTATTGAATGAGATTTGATACGCGTTTCGTATCAATTTTCTAAACAAGTCTTTTCTTTCTGTAACGGATTTCACTAACCAATCTTCTGTAACGAATTACATTAAACAAGGGTTAAAAACCCTTTTTCTAAAAGTTTGAGTGTAATATGATTTCGAGATCCAATATGGGAACAGACAGCAGAAATCGCTAGTATCAAAGTAGAAGTCCAGATGATGTGACTAAAAAATAAATTTCGTCATAATTTCGACTCGTGATTAACTTCAAAACGGAGTTATCGAACAAATAAATTTTTTTTAATTCATGGTTTGGAAAATGAATTTTTTTTTAGTTTGTCCCTTTTTGTATTTTAGAAGTTAATTGAGGCGTCTCACCTACTAATAAAATAATGAAACGTTCAAATTACTTCCTCCCCGTCCCCCCATTTATGTACTGTATTAAATGGAATCAGGAAGAGATTGAAGAGGCACTGGACAAGTAACTTTTACTTATTCATAATTTGAATGGAAGATTTTTTATTGACTCTCTTATTCTTTCTTATATATTTGCATGTTTCTGTTGCTTTCAAGTTCAATTGGAGTTAAGTTAATTAAATTTACTAAATTGGTTATGCAGTGTTTCATAAAGGTGAACACATGCTCAAGCATGCTTATCTAAAATATAATAAAAAAATCTGTTATTTCTTTTCTGCATTTTATTAGTAAATTTGAATTAATATTTTAGTAAAAATTAAAGAAAAATAAATTTGAAATAAAATCAGTGATTATGACAAGTTTATTCAAAAATATATTTCATTACGAAATGAATTACTGCTGTGGCTCCGTTTGATGAGACGAGTTTTGTTTTTCGTTGGCTTTCTTTCCCACTCCCTTTATTTCTTTCTAAACATTTTTTTTACTTGAGTAAAGGATTACGCTAATGCACTTGCGTGTATAGCCATTTTAAAAATTTGATAAAGACCAGATGTGATTCTATAAATCTATAATTCTATGCCAAAGAATAATAATTGAAATAAGATATTATTGGAACCTTTAAGCGAATTATTCATGAACAAAAGATAAAAGGCAAAATAGAATAAGGATCCTGAGGAATAAAATGAAAAAATAAACTTGATGGTAAAGGAAGAGAGGTTCTCATTAGTGGCAGGTTGGGACCAAACCCTCCGAAATTATCCCAATCTCTTCGAGTCCATTCTTTCTTCTGGATTCCCTCCGCCATTGAGGGTGTCTCACTGGCACCTCTTCTCTACAGCCTCTTTTCAACGGGGACCGTTGCCTCCTAATATTATAGAAGAAACAAATTGTAGATGTAGTTCATATATTCTAAAATCATAAAGTAATCTACTGGAATAAAAATATAAATTATTCCTGGCTAATTTGGACATATCTATTTGGGTTACTTCTAAATTACTCGGATGAAATCGATGATAAGAGGAGAAGATGGTCTTCTGGAGAAGAATTATTTATTTGTGCCGACGTTTCGACCTGATTTTCAGGTCTTCATTAGGGCTATATAGTTCAACTTATTAGAAATCGATGATAGTTTGGTGGATAAGTCGCCTTATATTATTTTATCGCAAATATTAAAAAGCTTGGGAAAAAAGTATGAGAACAAAATTTGGATCATAAAACTTTACCTTGTAGTTAATTTATTAAATGGTAAATTAAACATGACCTTTAAGATATATTAACAAAGGAATTTCCCTCCCTCCTACAGTATGAGGCGGCAATGGGAGTTTAATTTGGCATTTGATTTTTATATCAGCTATAGAAAACACTGCCTTTTCATTTACCGTCTTTATTGTTGTTTTAACAGTTTTCAGTTTATTATCGATTGTATTTTATAGAGGTGTCGGATAGAATTTATCTAATCTTTATTTTCATCAGCCCCCGGCTATAACTGTGTTATAATAACCGGTTTTATAAGTTTTATAAATTAAAATCGAAACGCTTATTCTATGCAGTAATCGATTTTCCTAGATTAATAGCAACGATGCCTGTTTTCTAATTACAGAAGATTTCCTAAATTTTGACATTTTAATGGTCTTTACCTCGGACAACAGTAAATCTATTTTTTCTCATAAAGCTTGACTCTTCAAGTAAACAAATTATTTGCTCGGTATAGTCAATATTGAATTAGCTGAAACTATTGTGACAAACAAAGAGGTTGAAAATGTATTATAGAATGTTTATCTTCCTAAAATCCTTATTTTTCTATTCAAAAGCGAAAATCTGCAGAAAAGTTTCCAATTTTTTTTCTTTATGAGTTTATCTTCATTTTTATTATGAGAGGCAATGGACTACTAACTCCAAGGAGCCGGGTTCGAATCCAGCTGTGGCAGATTATCTATTTATCTATTATCTATTACCTGTAGCCGTTCAGTCTCTGTGGGTTCGGGAGCCAGCCTCAAAGTCAATCTAAATCACCTCCTTGCAGGACCGTTGATCTATTAACAGTACTTCCTTACAATGTACTGCTCCTCTGACCCTTCATAGGAGTAGGTTGTAGTGGTATAGGTTTGATTTTATTTTATTTTATTATAAGAGGACTGGAGGTGTGCAAAACGTGAAATACGGATTCAGTATTTCAAAAAATATATGGAATTCTATCAAAGATTTTTTTCCTGAACACATCCTTTTTGAACCTCCAGTGTCTTTACTATTTTTACAGCACTCTCTGATAGCATTGCAATTTTTGAATAATTTAATTTCATGCCGAGTGTTTTTCTCTTTGTAAAGTCCTTAGTTTTCTAGTTCTAAAAGAAAAAGTTCTGTAATGTCGAAATAAAATATTTAAGTAATCCATTTCTAAAAAATGAATTTCAATTAATTAGATAATTGCATTTTTTGTATTTATTTATTTCTAAATGCTGAATTAACAAATCCTAAGAAAAGCAAAGAAATGATGAAATCTAATCCAATTTATTATATTTTATGAAGCTTTAAATAAAAGAGTCCAAAGTATGGATGTATTTATACCTAACACGGATTCAAGTGTTAATCGAAATTCAAGGTTCCCTATCACCTGCAATTGTGTCATTATTATAAGGCCCCAGATATAACGCCTTGGGGACAGTCTTGGAATATTGGATGGAAGGGGGATTGGAAGATTATCTGAGATTGGCCAGGAAATAGGAGATTGGACGAGAGGATTGCTCCAATCCATGGTCACTATTTGCTATCATTGTGCTAACTGGACACTTATTGTAGATGCCATTGTCATACCGAAGACCACGTCCGTAGCATTCTTGTCGGCCTCATGTATCAGTATTAACTTCTTCTCTGGATAGTAAATAAACTATTTAGTATTGACGTGTAATTATATTTTCATAAATATGTTTATACTTTTTGTTTTTATTTGTCACTTCCTCATTGTGCGTTTGCAAAAAAACGTACCGTAAAAGGGCAAGTATCCATTTAAGTCCATTTCTTCATGTCCACTGGTAATTTTATTATTTCTAAATAGCATTAATGTATTTCAATTACTTTTTAAAACACTAGAATAATAGTGAACCTATTAATAAAGGAAAGCTTTATTTGCCTTTAGTTTAGAAGTTTAGTCACAAGAAATGTAAAAATAACAATATAGAAATAAAAATTTTATATGTAGTCGTATTATGTTTTTAAGATCAATTACACAACAAGCATGTCGAAGTTTCCTGAAGATAAGGGTGAGAGAAAAAAAGAAACAAATAAAAAAAACTGAAATTTCACCTAACGTTAATTTTAAGGAAAAAAAATCATCATAAGCTATATACTTAAATTTCTCTCAAATTCACAACATCAATTGCAAATATATAAAAGGGAAATTGTTTAAATAAAATAATTGTATCCAAGTCCT
The DNA here is from genome assembly GCF_000696795.3 of Halyomorpha halys. Lineage (NCBI taxonomy): Eukaryota > Metazoa > Arthropoda > Insecta > Hemiptera > Pentatomidae > Halyomorpha > Halyomorpha halys. The sequence continues at coordinate 398,762 of NW_027116659.1, read as the reverse complement.
AAAATATTCTTTATCATGTGTCAATAAAATATTAGCCTCCAATTTTAACTAATTTCTTGATTGGTTTTGTTAGCTGTATCCTTTATTTGTGATTTTGGGTCTGTACATTTTTCCCCAGTATTCTTTATTTAATTTAGAAAAAAAAATTCTAGATTAGGGATTTCCTTTTTATTTTCCGTTTCTATACCATTCAGATTGGTAATTACTACGAAGTAACACTTCTTTTAATAATTGGTATTTTTTATTATTATTGCCGTTTTATTTTATTATTTCTTTAATATTTATGTATGGTATGAATGGATACTTAGACTATTAATAAATATTTTGTCGTCCTGAGTTGAATTCTCCTAACTGCAAAATTACAATTTTTCTTTCTTTTTTTTTTTAAAATATCTTAAGGCTTTGAGATCTTTGGTCATATGAAGTCAGTTGTAAGTAAATTTAGCAACATAAAAGCTATATTCACAGGCTAATTATTATTTAAATGATTAAAATTTGAGCAGTTGATTTAATAACATATCACATTTACTTATTGTATCTTATTTAAATTTCAATAAATATAAGTTTCTGAAATATATAAAAAATGATGACAAATAAAAAAGTTTCACTAGTACGTTAAGTGTGCTGCAATAACAGTACAGCTCAGTTTCAGAAAAAGATATTTTTTATATGTTGTACTTATATAATTTCTTAAACATAAGGTCCTGAAGAATACCCCGGAAGTAGCACTAAGCCGGCCAAGATATAAGCGAAGGACAAGCCGTAAGGACATAGATCTGGGACGATGGCCACCCAGGGAGACCCCATGACGGCGGATTTATACTCCCTGGTGGATAACCGATTTTCCTGCTGGTAAATAAACTCGTTGGTGTAATCCTCTCAGGGCGAAAGTGCTAAGCCTTTGGTCCCATACTGACCAGTTCGCTCATATCATTCTCTCGCCTCTCGCTTCATCTTCCTGTATTGAATATCAGTCCTTTATCAATGAGCCCAATTTTGTGATTGGGGTGTCGATTTTATTTGTTGTTGATTGGAAGAGATTTAATTTTTAAGATAAACATTTATTTCAATCAATAAATCTCATATAGTAATAGTGAATTTTTTTATTAACTTAGTGTACTTCAATAATCTCTGTTTTTAAACATGGACATTTGCCTTGGGCGCCAGATTTTAAGAATGACGTAAGAATTAGATATGTGAAAAATATAATAAAAAAATATCTCTTGCACAACACTTATAAACATAAGGTCTAAGACGAAATACTTTCAAAATAGATTTAAACGTCGTTTAATAATATTTAATGTGATTAATTAATTTATAAAAGCTAAAGTTATAATATGATAGTTGGAGTAGCCGAATCATAATCAACAAAAATTTATTCAATAATTTTTTTTTAAAAAGAAGCCTACAGCTTTAAAAAAACTTAAGTATTTAGCAACCTGATTTAACTTATAGAAATGATGGAAAGGCATCACGTACCTATATAGTGTATATAAATATAGTGAAGTTTACGATTCTAAAAAATCGAAATTGTGGTTTTCATGATTTTGTTGGTTAGGGCACTTTTGCTCTCCTAATGTCCTAGTCATCCATTATGATTGATATATAATCCAAAAAAGAAATTATAAAAAAAACATACCATCCACGCATTTTCTTCGAAACCATAAGACCAATTGTTCTAAGGTTTGCCGCTAAAATTACAGGTCACCTCAGAATGATCCGAAGAACTTGTCATTACCACTTCTTTCAAAATGATTTGATGGTTTCTTCCCCATTTCTTATTTAAGAAGGTAAAGAGTAAAAATATATTTTATTTCAGTAAAACAAAAACCTTGCTAAAACTATTTGTTTTAAACTGTTGGGATGATTTCTTAGCTCCCGATGTCTGTGTACCAAATCAGTAGCATGTTGCTTTTTACACTTGAACAGATATTTTGTTTGTTTTTCCACCGAAAATGGGGTTACATCGCATTAATTTTACTACTAGCCCATATTAAAATTGTGAAAACAGTTATAAAAATGTTATCAACACGTCTTAAAATATATCAAGGAAATGCTTTAGGATGAATTTAAAAATAATGTGTCGCTTATCTACTAGGAACCACGTTAGCTTAGCATGAATTGCTTTAATGAAAATCCTCAATGTTACATTAGCAACCTATCCTCTATACTCGACGAACCCTAGACCTGCAAGAAGTTGGAAGAGGAGAGGCCGGCAGAGTGTAAAGATAAAGATAAAGAGTGGTTATGGCGGCAGAGACGACTAATGAGTCGACACAAACACAATAGGGCCGCTGGACAAAAGAGCAGATATCATCCCGCTTCCCCGGCATCGATTGTCCGTGTCCTCTACTGTCCCTCTCTACTGCGGTATATTGTCTCTACGTCCTCTCCTCCAGGGAATATTTTATTTCCAATTCCACGAAATGCAGAATGGAAACAGAGAATGTTCTCTCATCTGATATTCGCCCAGCTTAGTGTAGATAATCACCAAGGTAGTAAATATAGTTTTGTGAAAAATATCAACATTCAGCAGGCTAGAAATTGATAAATACTAATCTTCATCTTTCTAGCTTAAGTATAAAATAAGGCTTTCTATATGTTTAAAGAAATGATTAATACAATATCATCCATGTCTGAAATAAACCTTGTTTAATAACCATAAAGAAGAGCCCTCGTTAACGACAAATAATAACAAACAAATTAGTCGTACAATTTAACTTTATTGTTTATAACTAGGAATATGGTATAACCCTACTCTCCTTCAAAGTAAAAGTGAAGCCAAATAGGCACGCCTACGAAGGGAATGAGGTTAGTAGTAATGCCCATCATTGTAATATAAACTGAAGCAGATGGCTGCCTGCAATTGGCTAGTATTCTTTCCCTACTTCTCTGCCATGCCGCTGAAAGGCACAGTTTTGGCTTCACTTTTTCTACCAGGTTACCTCCTCCATTATACTCCTTCCTCGAGGTTTATAACTTATATATAGTACACCACATAACTTAGAATTATAACAACTTAGTGAATACATAATGCATTTTATAAGAAATAAATATATTCAAATTGAGATTATAAATTTATTGTCTTAGCCTGACTTTGGTGTTTGATATATTGAAAATTTCCATAATTAACCATAATTAATTCACTTATTATTATTAGTAACTTGACATCAATCCAACTTTTGATGTTATTAGTAAAATAAATGTTATTTGCGACTGATCGCAATCGTAAGATGTAGATATTGTCTATTATCAATAAATTATAAAATACATTTATTCTTATTTTATTTTTGTTGTCATGTATTAATAATGAATCCTGGCAGATAGTGGCATATTGATAGATTGTTGGGCCAAAATATTGTAAAGCAGTGATAAAGTGGTGAAGTCCATGCTAACTTAATTTATATTTTTGTTTTATTTAGTCTATCGACTGCCTTTAGCAATTGTGGTACGCTGTGTGCTATGTATACAAAAGTCAATACAATCACATTTTTTTATAGGTTAAAATAATTTGTGATTGATCAGGGAAAGATATTTTGATTCAGAAATATTTATTTATGAATTTAAAAGATATTTTAACTAGAACCTAAATGAAAAAAAAGAAAAGGAAAAATAGTATTTTTCTATGCAAAATATCATTAAATACATATACAATTTTTAATTCACTTCATCAATTTATCATCAAGTTTATTTTTTGTGAGATTAGGAGAAATCGTCAAAGCCAAATCACCAAACCTTCCACAGCTTAATACATTTTATTCTCACTAATTTTCAAAAAGAATAAACACATTCGATATGCAATGGTTGTCTTATTGAAATAGATCTTTTGGCGATGTCAAAATTGTCTTCATTATCAGATCAGGAAAGGATATATCTGGCTTTTAAATACCTTATTTTAAATAACAGTTTTCTTTTTTATTTAAAACCTCTCCAGTTCTCTTCAGAAATTATACTTTTGTTCAATTTGATTTGGGATAGCATTTATCGAATTATAGGACACGTTTTTGAAGTCAAAAGGCAGTTTAAAAAATAGGGTTTGAGATTTCTATTTCTTAATACAATCAGTTTTGTATTTTCAATTTAAGCTGCTATAGCTTGGATTTCATGGCATCCAGTTTTCCTTTAAAACTAGATAGAACGATTTGGAAAAGTTTCTAGAGCTTGAAATTATTTCATTCATATACATTTTCCTTACTTGTTCAATAAATTAATTTTTGGTCTCTTGGGCAAATACAAAGTCTACTTTTTTCAATCTCATATTAAATTGTAATTGGAATAAAAAATATTTTATAAGTGATCATTAATTCAAAACTGTTCGGTATAACATAGTGAAATGTATCTGTTTAAAATTTGAATGTACTTTCTTCATTTTAATTTAAACTCAAATCACAAAATATAAAAAAATCAAATTGAACATTCTATCAATTTACTTCAAGCATTTTTACAAAGCTTACATTCAGGTTTTAAATCGATAAAAAAAATATATACTGAGAGGGGTAAAAGTTATTAGTTGCTAGAAACCAACATCGTGGAAATGAAACTAACATCAATTTTTTTTGTCAGATGAATTTTTTAGTCATTGTTTTTTGTAATAATTTTTTTATCCTAAATATAAGAATAAACAAAATCATTTTACAGTACTATCGAAGAATATAATGGAACTAAAAATTGTTTTTTCAAGATTATTGAATATAATTATGGTGTTCATCATAATTAATCATGAATAATGTCATCTGTAAATGTTCTGTGCATTTATGTATTTAAAAAGAATACTTTAACCAAATAGGCTGATGGTTTGCGGCTCATACAGTTATGGTTACTCCCCCTGTTTACAAACCATAGCGACACGGGTTGTATTCCCGCAACCCCTATTCTTGGGGTGAGCTCTGTAATGGCATCCACTCGTTCACTCGTGAATAACTCAGCAGCTACTTGAATGCGGAAAGAGCGGCTCGGTGAAGAAAACCGAAACCAAGGTTCTGAGGAATTATATATAGCAGGAAACCACACGTGTCTTCCATGTTTTCTAAATGTTTTTCCTAGTTGTAAAGGGTTTTCCTAATAATAATTTATAATTTTCCTTACTCAGAAATTACCATAAAATCTTATAAATTTCTTTTTAAAACAATTTTGATCTCTTTTCTCTCAA
>NW_027116659.1:392054-392752 GCF_000696795.3 Halyomorpha halys | reverse complement strand
AAACTAAACCACTCTCAAACAACTATATTAATAAAAAAAAAAATAAATCTAATCTTATAAATTTTTAATTGTTTTATTATAATTGTTATTTACAACCATTTTAGGTAATGAAATAATTTCTCAATTAATTGATGTTTCAATTAAGAATAAATGAAGTCTTCAGACATAAAGGATCTTATTTCCATTTCTGCGAAGTTACCATTGTTACATATTTTTATTCAACATTTTTTTGCTTAGCTGGTATATCAGAAATAGATATAAATATCTCATGGATCTATTCCGCATATGCTTTGAAATTACTACGAGTACATTTTTAATCGGAGGAAAAAGTGAGTCAAAAATATTGCCTTGTAAACTTTAGAAAATTTATCATGGTAACGAAAAATAAAATAATTTGTCAAACAGAAATCAAACCACAAAACAAACCAAACAAACGTTTATGGTCATTAGTAATACGCACTTATTTTTATTATGCCGACTATATAATTACCATATACCCCTGTGGAAACAATTATCGAACTATGACCACTGGCGAATACCTTTACATGTAGACAAACAGGAAACATAGAGGTGATACCTGTGTCATTAATGTAATATTAAGTGAACAAAAAAAAAATCGTATGTAAATTAACAAGTTGAAAGCAGTGTATTTGTATAAGAGCAAGCAAAGCTACATAAACAGATGTTTGATAATAAAA
>NW_027116659.1:387570-390274 GCF_000696795.3 Halyomorpha halys | reverse complement strand
TGGAGAATCTACCCATTGATAGAACTCCAAAAACATTTCTAAAGAAGATCTCGAGGCCATCTTCTTTTCAGACGCCTAGGAGGATTATTAGGTAGTGAAGGAGAAGCCAGGTTAGAAACGAGTTGGTTACCACCCGGTTGGGAAGTTCATTGATTTTCTTTTAAACTTGTCATATTTATAAACAATAATTGTTCTTTTTCTGCAATTATGTTTAGTTAATTTGTGTTTCATTCTTTTTCACTTTAGGTAATTAGAAGTTAGTTACTCTATGGTTTATAAGATAATATAAGTTTTGTTTTATCTGCTTTTCTTTTTTTAGTTTACATATCCTGCGAAATAATTTATTAATTTTCCCCAATTTATTTTTTTAATTATAGTTTATGAAGTTCTATAAGTTCGTCTTTATTTTTTAAATTTTGTATGAAATATTATCTTTCCTGTTCAGAATCGGACCATTGCATATATTGACTTTTCTTTTCTTCTTTAAGGTTTACTTTAACCTCCTTAAGTATTTCTAAAGCCTTAAGGACGTCTTTCACATATACCTTTGTACCCGAAGATCGACGAAGCATATGATTAGTAATCGAGCATTTTATATGGTTAGTAAATGTGGTAAAATGTATAAATAGATTCCAATTTCTGGGGCTCTAAATCTCTTATTTTTTAGACAAAATCCAAGAACTGATAAAATCGTATTGGCCTCGGATATATAGTTTATGTTAATGTATATTGAACTTTCATTTAAATTTTATTGTGTGACGCAAGTGAATCAAAGATAGTAATTAAAGTGCTCATTTGGAATTTATTACAATAATTTACGGTGCGAGGTATCACGGAAACGGTAATCCTCTGTCACGTTGTCACTCCAGAATTTCATTCTAGTGTGACGTAGTGTATAGAAAGCTTCCGTATATTCTCTATTATTTCTAATCTCTGGCATGGGGTATTTTATTATTTAATACAGAGGTGGCCAACAAGTCGATCGCGAGGCCAATTTCGGTCGATCGTCGATCGCTCGCAATGGGGATGGAATTCCGTGTACCATGGACTTTGAACCCATTGTAGTAAACAAAACTTACTAGCAATAGTTTAATACATTTTGAGAATTCCTAGAATTTTGACAGCCTAATAGTGTGATCTCCGCCCACCCAGAACTATTCATTTTGAGTTTTGTCAAGTGTTTGAAAAAACACAGTCAGTTAGCTTGAATATTTGATTGATGAATAGTTGGTTGTATCATACGGTACTTTTGTATTAACAGTATTATTATGAATCAATGTTATATATCCTCGGTGACGAATTTGAGTTTCAATTTATCTTCTGTTTAAAATGCAAGTCCCTTTCCTTTTTAAATTAAATTGCTTTTCTTCTTACCTATCTATTTATATGATAAGTGAGCATTCTCAACAACAGACCTCTAAACAGCGGTCATTATACTAAGAGACTAATATGAGACGTTATTAAAAATATATCAGCAATAACAATAATTCTATTGGCAGTATTGTAAACCCTAATAAGTATACTATAATTATAACATACTTCTTGTAAATTTGAATATATCTATTTTAGATGTTAATATACTTGAAATGCTGTCCCCGAAACGTAGTATGCATTATTGTTATTATTTCTCTCATTGTAACGGATACAATTACCGCAGTTCAGGAGTTTTTGGATTTTTTAGGAAAATATTTAATTCAACATTTATTTTTTAAATTGTCGTATTTTTTTTTATTCTAGTATACCCGTGAATATGATTAGTAAACCGAAAAAAATGGAAAACTTATCACTTCAATAAAAAATGGGAACTTGATAACTTTTATACAATGGTGAATGATAAATGTTGTTGTTTAATATTCCCTGGAATGCACTTTATACTGAAACAAAGTTTATACGAGTTGTCGATCGCGACACAGTTTTAAGATAAAAAGTAGATCTTGTATAAAGAAAAGTTGGCCACCCCTGATTTGTTAATAAAGATTAAAGTAATGATTTTTTATATCAATTGTTTAAGATCAATAAACACAGCAAATGGCTAGAAAGACAAGTAATAGAAGAACTATATAATTTATGTGATATTAACCTGTTATAATTATACTTATTGTATCTTTTTATGGAAAATATTCTAGAAATAGAATTATAACTTAAAAATATTATTGATAAATTCATGTGACAATGATTACGTCAATTAAGCCGTTATTATATTTCTACCATAGTTGTAGATATTAATTCGTCGCTCTCCTGATATTACTTAAAGAAAAGTTATAAGGAAAAAAGTTCACTAGGGACACGTGCTCCCTAGAATTTCCCAGAAATCGAGATGAAATATCTCATTGCAAGAGGTTTGCCTAAGCAACTTTAAAAGAAAATCTTGCCTTAGTATTTATTCAAACTTAGTGAAATTTCTTGAAAAGGAAATTAAATTTGAATTACTAAGGTATACCCCTTGTTTATGAACTACAAAGGAGTTCATATTGACCATGGTCTGATTCACAACATAATAAGAGAAAATTGATATTATGCAGTTCTTTGAGCGTCTAGAAAAGCGATTACTCAAAAGTTTTAAGAGATAGTTAAAATCCAATTCGACCATTAAAAATTTGATAAAATTTCATTTAAAAACTATGGTTTGGCTTACTTAAATCTATTATAAGAGGCGTTACGGGAGGACGAGTAGTTATGGAAAACGTTTGAAGTGTTATATATA
>NW_027116659.1:336862-387515 GCF_000696795.3 Halyomorpha halys | reverse complement strand
TATATATTACAAATCGCACTTCACTCGTAAAATTTTTTCTCAGCTTTCTGTTGGGCTAAAGAAAGTTAACTTTAAGAAAAATTTCTTCATTTATTATACTCTAATTTTTTAGGTGCCTCGTAAATACTGTGGGATATATTAGGAAATGATAATAAGCCTAAAAAGGAATAAATAAGTTCGGATGAACCATGATCCAATTTTACACAGAAAATTAAATTTTGGTGTATTTCAAACAAGTTATGTTTTTGATGAATAAGAAGCGGTAGCCTTAAAAACTATTTAAGTTTGGAAATTCTAAATAATATAATAAAAATTTCTTTGTTAAAATCATTTTACTTTCATTCTTTCATGTGGATTTGGGACAAATAATAATAAGGTTTAGTATCGTAAAATCATGAATTGAAGTCCCCTTAAAAAGTTTTTAATAAAGACATATTTCATAATACTTGTATTAAAGAAAATTTGATCCAGTTTATTAAATCGAAGTTTATAGTTACCTGACTTGAATAGGTTTGTAGATTTCGCTTCTTATGCAATGAAGTTGTAGAATAATGACCAGAACTCACATAAATTCTTTATTTTTTTTAGGCCTAATTTCACCTCTTTAACTACTATCCTTACAAACTGCCGAACGTGACACCTTGACTTCACTATTTTTTTTTTTTATAATCTGTGTGACTTACCTGGGACATCCGCTTTGAAAACCATTGGTACTTAGCATTGTCTATCGTTCAAAGGGATTCGGACTGTAAGGACTGCATGTGTTGGATGTTCAAAATTTTAGTTCGAGTCCGTAAGTCCCAGATAGGATTGTGAATTTTCATTTAAATTAGTAGCTCGTCAATAATTGAAAGGTTATAAGATGTGTATCTGTCTGTTATGCTCTTGTATTCTAACTGAAGCATTCGGGTTCCGTACTAATATAATTTATACTAGCTCTAACTGGAGATGTAATTGTCAAACTGGATTATTAATTAATTAATATAGTGATTATTATTAATTAGGTATCGATTTATTTAGTTGGTTATGTAAACTCGATAATGGTTGTGTAGACGCAGAGAGAGAGCTAGGGTATTAGCCCCGTGGTGGATCTATTAGGGGCTAACCTTGATGGATGGCTTGTTCCATTGGCTTCGGTTACCGCTCGTCATTCAGTCTCGTTTGGGAAGAAATTTCTACCCTGCCTCAGGTAAAAAAAACGTATTTATTTCACCCTTATAGCCCGTATAGCTTACACTCCGAAAGGATATTTCTCCAATTTCTTATAAATATACAGCATGATACCGCTTGACCGGCTCCTTCGACAATCCGACAAAAAAAAAATTAAACATATTGAGTGCTGAATTAATTGCGAAAACACTGATTCGCTAAATTAATTGACTTTATAGCTGCTATTAGAAAGTAAAAAATCTAAAAGAAACAAATTATATTACGGATCTTATATATAATAGGATATCTATATATCCTGTATATCTATATACATATATAGTACATCTATATACAACAGGATGTATCAGGACCTGCGAACAATAAACAAGGATTTGAAAGTAAACCTCATGAGTAACAAAAAAGTTTAAATGGACCAATGGTCCGATTTCACACAGAAAGCGAGAAATGTATTGTATAAAGTGTTACATTAATTTGTTAATCATTATAAGACAATCATCCGGGACCCCAGCCTGGACCGTCTAGGTAATTATTTACTTATAAATATTTAGTGTCAACGTCATATTTATTTTTACTAATTTTCAAGAATATTGATGTTCATTATGCATTATAAGCGATTTTTACTATTTATTTGAATTTATTATTTATTTAAGTATTAATTTTGTTTCAACAGCAAATTCTTTTCTGGACCAGGAGTAGAGGATAAACATTTAAGAAATACTAATTAAAAGAATGTGATTTTATATAGTAGTAGAAATGGTTGAATAGGAATTGAGAATTGAAGATATATTTCAGAATATTATTTTTAATGTTTTTTTACTAGAATATTTTTTTTCCATTGTTTCGAAATCATCTTCAGGGCTAAGAAAAGAATATCAGCGAAAAATTCAATTTTTTCCTGATTTCATGAACATTGCAATTATCGCAGAGTTGGTATACAAGTTGTCTGTATAAAACTTAATAGTATATTACAAATTACCTAGTCACTTATTTATTTAATCAGCACTTCATATGTATTCGTAAAGATTCTGTTAAAAATTCCAGTCTTAAGATTCAGTCATTGTAAAAGGTGTATTGCTGTTAATAACGAGACAAAAAGGGTATATTGCAAGGATGATGAGGATCGGTTAAAAAGATTTTACCTGATGTTTGCAATAGGATTAAGTCCTAAACTGTTCACATTTCCATTTCTAAAGAGGCAGAGAGGGCAGAGAGGGAGTGCAAAAAGGCGGCTACAATACGGCCAAGAGTGTAATTAAGTTTTTAATAAAAGTTGTTTATTGTGTTAATGGGCCAGGTGTTGTTGGGAGGATAAATTGTTCTCCAGTGCTAAACTTTACTGGTTCCAGTCACCGCAAGTTTCCTTTTCAACGTAATTCCGCCCGGGGCGGGACCGGCATAAAAACCTCCAACGCGCTGTGTTTTTGTCCTCCCGTCCGTGTACTTTGTTCCTACAGGGTCGCTTTTCTTCACCCACTTCGAGTTTTGTTTTTGATTTTTTCCCTTCTACTTTTATTTCACGTCTGCTTGGCCAAGCTATTGTGGTCGCGAGTAAACATTTTAATTAAATAACATCACGACTCCAACACTCGGGCAAAAAAAGTTTGACGAGAAGAAAACTTGTCTACTACACGTCCATGATAAGGTTTTTACTCCCATAGCTGAAAATTTACGATGAATACTTTTTCGTTTTACGTTCCTGCCAAAATATACAACCAAGGGACTAAGATCCAAAAAAGTCATTATCTGTCTTGTTTTTCCTCATCTTAGAAATTACTGACCCCGTTTCGATATGTACATTGGAATTTATTCTTGTCAATTGTGTCTTGGAATAACTGAAAAATGCTGAATGTCAATTAATTTGCTCTCATAAATGAAAATCAGTATATATCACTTTTATATTATAGTAATATCCACCCAAACATATTACTTAAACTAAACGTATTACTGTGCCTTCATAAATGTTAGGGTATAATAATAATCTATAATGTTACAAGAGCTAAAATAACTTAATTTCTTTGTTTAAAGTAGTATATAAAGTAACTTGTTGCCTGAAAATATTTTAAAGTAAGAAGATTGGTTATATTATACATGTACATATCGTCGAGTTAAAAGTGACCTAATAATGTTGAAAAAAAAATAGCTGTTGGGGCGAGGGGTGTTTCGTATGTGAAAACCGACCTCTTCCCCAGAGGGTAATGTTCGCTGGTTCGAGATAAAATAAACAAAAAAATAACGGAGGACCTGAAATAAATATCACATAAAAAAAATAATTGAGAAAATGAAATAATAAAAAAAATAACTTTCCAAGTGATACAAAAATTTAATTAATTAAAATATAAACAAAAAAATGAACTGTAATGTTGTTACAAAAAAAAAGATAGTGTATCGTGGAGTAAAGGTGATAAACATATTTTGATACATATAAAACAAAAAAATCTATTTACACTGGAAATAATAAGTTAATTAAACAAAAAGAAAATAACTCGAAGGAAGAACATAAAAGTCACTCACAGATGGGCGTGGGGTCGATATGCGCATATCACGACAATATCACACATCTAGAGTTGGTTGACCAGGATGACCGCTGGCGAGCTGGTGAGAGAGAGGTTACCGGGCAACCCGACGACTCCAAAAAACTGTAGACTGAACAGTGGTGACTGCCGGTGAGAGGGTAAAAATGTTCCAAAAGCTCCAACTAACAAGAGTCCACAAAACAATGGCGGTGGAGCGTCCCAGAAGCAATGCGTCACTTGTCTTACGCCGTGCCAGGCAACTAACATCGCTCCAGTGCTACCCAAATCTTCACTGCCAACTGCCTCATCCGCGATTATATAGGAACTGGCGCCACTGCCTTCGGTATTGCTCCGCACGTATCACACCTCCGCAATGTATTTATAAACGTAGAACCTCCTTATTTTTATTTACAAAATTAAAATTACTTATAGTTAAAAAAAATAAATGAATAAACATAAACTTACAACTAACAAAATTAAAAGTCACTTGGAAAGTTGTCAAAACAAAATTAACCTAAACAGAAATCAAAATTTTGGGCTTTAACAATAGCAGTTGATTACTTTTAATATTAAACGGATGGTATACTTAGTATAAATAAATTGTTAGTTGTTCTGTAATATTTTCAAAAACAAAGTGGTAAGTCAGGGAATTTCATAAAAAGGTTTTGCTAAACATTCTGTTATGTGAGAAAATTTTATTCTCTTCGAACAGTCAAAATAAAATATATTATTTAGTTATAATATTATAAGGAAAATGCGTAGTTAATCTATAGTAAATAATTTTTTTTTATTGTTTAAGGTAACTTCTTGTTTTTAATATTTAATGTAATATTTTTTCTGGTTATAATCACAACAAAATACAAACCGTCGTATTTTAATTTAAGTGAGATTGTTAAATAACTACATTTGAGATGTGCATTATATGACTGAATTATAAGTCAAGGGATGCTAGTAGTAATGTTGTGAGTAAAGGTTTTTTTTTTGTTTTTATTATCTATCTAGGCCAGAACTATAACGCTTCAATAATGAAAAAAAAAGTGAAATTATCAATAGTTGTTTCTTAATTATTGGTAATTATTAAATTGCTTCAGTACCGATGCGTACATTCGGTTCAACTGCACACAGATAAAAACAAATTAGCGAAAATGTCACTTTTAATCTATGGGTTCTTGTTCACTCATTTATACATGTAATTGGGAATGGTTCCAATTTCTGTCCACAATAAACGTTTAAATATTGGATCTATTTGCATGCTGATTCTTTCCAAAATATTACTGATTCCATTAAATGTTTTAATATTTACAAAAAGAAAATGTAAAAACCGTCATAATATGGCTTCAAGTAAAATAGGTCAACAATTTTTTTTTAAGAAAGTGAAATATTTTTTTTTTGTGTGTGTGTGTGTGTGTGTGTTGTCTGAAACCCCCCAAAAACTAGAAAGTATCAATTTTTGAACATGATTTATTTGAAGGATTTTATATATTTTTATTTTTTATATAATGGTATATTTTATCTGCATTTTATCCACATACGTTACTACAACCGTTGGAAATAAACGAATTTCTCATGAATGATTTAATGTCATTATAAGGGTCAAATATCAGTTTCAAATAAAGAAAAAGTTATTTAACATTTTATTTTTTATCTCTGGTTCTTATTTGTTTAATTAGGTCCGGTTCGTCTCCTTTGGTGTTTTTTATAGAGCCCTAAAACACTTCTAAGTTTCGTATAGAGTGGTAGAGTCGTGTTGAAGTTATTAATATTTTTTTAAAGAAATAATCATTGTGGGGTAAACATTTTGAGCAAAAAAAAATGGTTATCATTCATGTTTTCGAAAAGCCGTATTTAAGGGTTTCTGGAGGTGGTAAAAACGGATATCCCATTGTTTCAATTCCAAAAAAGATAATTACTGGACCAGTACCAATAATGATACATGAAACAGTTTTTTTATTATAGATTAATAGAACGGGTTATTAAAGTTAAACATATCAGATATTATATTTTCCCATTTTTATTATGTATTTTTCTTTTATATTATTACCGTACTATCTACTTAATAAAACATGTTTTCATCCTCCTTACTATTGTACATAACACATGTATATGTTAAGTTCTTCAACAATAGTTTGCAGTTTAAATTAAAAAGTTCACTTCTAGTCTTTAACACTGTCTTAATCAATTAAACATCATTTTTATACGACAAATAATAATCAGCGTATCACAGTTGTCATAAACATTTTAAAAATATTCTTTTGCTTTATCAATTACAGTATGCATCCAATCTATGTTTCCAAAGATTCGAAATCTCTATTGAATGTACAGATAGTCTGAACTATTAGCTAATTACATTTATTTTTGAAACCGATTGTTATTCTTGCTTTTTATACTTTAGAATGCTAGAATGCTTGGTCATCGGCTATAATTATATTTTTAAATTGTCATAATGTTTTAAGGTTACTGCAAGATTAAAACTGTCATGACAACTACTTTTTTTTCCTCCGTTCTCGGATTCAATTTTTGTTTCATTATTTTTTAGTCTGATATAAGGGAAACAGATTAGTAGGATATATGATACTAGGTTGGGTACAGTTATGAAGTTCTGCCTCTAATTATCCTAACTCCAAAACTCCACCCTCGACTCGAGGTTCTTGCCTTGCCTCAGTTTGGAACTACCCCTTCCCCCAGCTTGACGAGTTGCCTCTGCTCCCAAAGCCCAGAAGGCGGAGCCGAGACTAAAAACTAATAAAACGATTAGAGATTGGGTTTGGCTAGCAGCCTCTCTCCCCCTAATATATATGCTAATCCTTACGCAGCATAAATCTCCACCGTTGCCGACCTATTACTACTCCTGCTATCCTGATCCCCATCTGTTTCCCCGCTCCCTCTTCTTCCATGTATTTTAGCCTATCTCTCGCTTCCTATCTTTGTTTCCTTTTGATTTCTTTGCTAACAACCGGCCTTGTCAAACCATCTCGGTTCTTCCGCGGGCAAAGGTTTTTAAGTATTTCGGAAAATTTAATGGGTTTAATTTAAGGTAAAAGTCATTTTTTTTATTTTGATATTTATTTTATAAAAGTATCAGACAATAGGCGGTCTAACCATTTTAAAGTTTTATTTTTACATTTAAGATAATTTAAACACAACAAAGTGTTTAGGAGTTACGTGGGCCATATTATATTAATTATGTTTGTGTATTGTGTATAAATGGATTGTATATATTGAGTTCTAGGGTAGAAAAGGCGATACAGCTTTGATTTTTTTTTTTTTTTTTATTAAAATATGACAGAAATCACCTAATTAAGGGTATAAAAAAGACCATACTATGCGGAGCCATTGTAAGCGAGGATATTAAGGCCTTAGATATCTTGAAGCTATAGCGCTGGCTGTTCGACTCCATTCTGGGCTGGTTGACTTTTATTTCTTGATGGCCCCACGGAATGAATATTCTACCTGTCTAATGGCAGAAACGGCCAGGAAGGAGATTTTAAAAAAAGGAGGAGTATTTTGTAAATTGTGCCGACACCCGTTTTGCTGGAAGGGAAGGTGGATTAAAACTAAATAAATAAAATTATATTATATATTTTTTTAAATTGTAAAAATTGACAAAATGTTTATTGTTACAATATTATTATAATTATAATAATATTGTAAAATATATTAGATAATTGTCAAATAATGATCGCAACGTTTATTATAATGAACATGTTTATGTTTTTAAAAGTCTGTATTTTCTCTTTAGGAAGTCTGGTGAGTCAATTCATAAAAAAATTTTTGAGGTTAATAACTTCCAGTTGAATGAAATTTGTATTAAGTTATCATAATATGGTACAACGTTTCGGGACCACTGTCCTATTGATATGAAATTATGAGGTTTAAAGTACATGAATATGGGACAGTGGTCCCGAAACGTTGTACCATGTTATGATAATTTAATACAAATTTCATTCAACTGGAAGTTATTAACCTCAAAAATATTTTTATGAAGTTTTTAAAAGTATTTTATGACCTAGTGGTGGGGTTAAGAATCCCATTACAAAAAGTGTTATAAACTTGATTTCATCAACAAAGTTAATAGAAAAAAATATCGCCATAGTATGTAGAGAATAGGGAATAGTTATTGATCGGCCCAAATAATTTTCAATTAAGTTACCTCACTTAATGTAAGTAGGTTAATTAAAACAAGGGGATAATTAAGAGGGAACTTACAAAGTTTTGTTTTAATTAAATTTAGCTACCTAAGTTTAGTTTCGTTAACGTTGTTTAATCATGTTGCAGATGAAAAAATACTAAATTAAAAAAATTAAAGAATTTCTTTTGTAAAATAGTTGTTCAATATTAAGTTTTATGTTGTTGTTTTAGTAAGTTTGTTTGATTAGTCACATTTTCTCCTGATTTATTTTAATTTAAAAATTGTTGAATTGGATAATTTTATCTCTTG
Source organism: Halyomorpha halys (assembly GCF_000696795.3). Taxonomy (NCBI): domain Eukaryota; kingdom Metazoa; phylum Arthropoda; class Insecta; order Hemiptera; family Pentatomidae; genus Halyomorpha; species Halyomorpha halys. The sequence continues at coordinate 379,394 of NW_027116659.1, read as the reverse complement.
AATTATATTTTATTATTATAATAATATAAGAGTAATAAACATATTGGAGTGGGTATAGTAGTATAGCCTAAAAAAAAAAAACTAATCTTATAAAATTATCGGAAGCATTATTTTTTTTTTTTAATTAATATTACTACTTCCTACACCATTTATATCATCATTTAAAATTCTCTACATTTGATACGTATGTAAAGATACTTCTGCCTTTCATATTTTCCTAGTTATATTGTTACCCATTGAAGTGTTTCTTTTGTTTGATAATGTTTTTTTTTTATTTATTTAATACCAAATCAGCCTGGTGGGCCTTGCATGGTTGGTATAACAATTGATAATGGTGGTTATAGTCTCGGGCAAAACACACCACTATATAGAACGTTATAATTTAAAAAAAAGATAAAAGAAATAGATAAAAATAATGATTATTAATAAAAGAGAAAAGTAAAATAACGACATTCGTAGAGCTAACAAAACAATTTACCTGGAATGGGTAAAAAAAAAAAACAAAGAGAGAAAAATAATAATAAATAAAATAGAAGTAGTATCAATAATAGAATTAATAAATATAGAATTTATAACAGATCGATAAGGGTTAGAGTTAGAAATTAAAACAATCCTGATAATTTCATTTTCTTTTAAAAGTCAATAAATCAATTTTTGGAAATAAATATATAAAAAATTATAATTATACATTAGATCATCTCATGTATATAAATTCAATTTTTATTGAAAATGTTTATTTGTGATTACTTTTTTACAGGGAAAATTTTATTTTTGAAAAAAAAACCTACTTTTCAGAAATGAAAATATTAACATTTTATAGAAAGCTTTACAATTTTCTATAAAATTTTGTAAATCTTCTCTGATACAAAACACAGCACATAAATTGAAGATATCCTATCTCGGAATAAAGCCGCCAGACAATTGTAGGCGGTAGAGAGATACAATGGGTTCCAGAATTCTAATGAAAGAAGCAGCTGAATACGTGAAGCCATGTGCCATGTGCTCCCGAAAATTGCTGATCTTATCCAACCAGAATTACACTCAGATTTTTAGATTGGATCTCCTCTACATCACAGTCCATGAGATATAAACGTACTTTTTTTTTTTTTAATTGCTTTCTTTTTATCGTACTTGTTCCCGACTGAAACTGTACTACTTTCAAAATCTACTGGAATATTTTATAACTGAAATCAAAATTTGTATTTAATTTATAATTATTATAATTCAATCTCTAAATTAAAATAAAAAAAGGGATTAGATTATTTATTTCTGGTATGTTTCTAATTAGAGACGAGGTTTCCATGTAAAAAGTCAAAGAGCGTAAATAAGTTTGTTTCACTTTTAAATAAATAGGTAATAAATAAATAAAATAATCAGTAATTTAACTCAATAAAAGCTAGAACGTAAACATTTAATTTTTTTTATATTAGAAGATTGAAAATTTGTATTTGTTAAACACAGATATCGATCTGTTATTTTAATTGTATTTTTGACAATGTAAAATATTATATTGTAAATAAGGACATCAATGTAGGCTGTTTGTTTGTAACAAAGCGCTGTTTATAATAAAAGACTGGTTCGTTTTATGTTATATCGTTCTATGTTCATTGTCAGTCGACTTAGAGGCCTCACAACAGCCACCAGCTCCTGTCGGTTTAAATGTCGCACATCGTCTCCATACGACTGCTTATGACTGTGATCTACTGCGTTGATACGTTGCTGTTATTATCCTACTATCATCTACACACACGACCTTCATCCTTAAAAGGCCAGATGGATAGACTTTATTCGTTCATCGAGCAGGCGTCATTCATTTGTTATTTATCATCAATTTTTTTTTTGTTTTCTTAAAGAAGATTTGTAATAAAATTTCATTTTATCAACCCTATTAACCCTTTTTACAATATACTTTATTTATGATGTCAATGATTTTATATATATATTTTTTTCTTTTTTGCAATATTTGTGATCCCTTTACGGAATTTTTAATTCTTTTTCAATCTTTCAACTAACTATCACTAAAAAAAGCAGAACTTGACATTTACAGCGTTAGAAAAGTGATTTAGGCTTTGGATTTAGTTCGCTACAAATAAAATAAAATATATTTAATTCTAATGGACTTTTCAATTCAACATCCTTATCTTTCTAATCAATAAATTTGCAAATGAGAGGCATCTAAGTTTTAAAAAAAAATATCGTTGACTATTTTTCAAAATCGTTGATTTGAACCGAGCAAACGAGCTCATATACGTCAGTATTAACAAATTTGTAAATCGTCTACAATTATTAGTAACTATTGATAATTTCACATTTGTCAATACTGAAGCATAGGTATAAAGAAATCTTATTTACAGACGTTTCTCTCGTACTCATAGCTTTATAAAAATTTATAATTTATGATTTAAATTTTTAATCTTTTAATCGTGTCCATTAATGTTCAATAACTAATAATTAGTTATTATTAAGTCGTTTTCTTTTTGATGCATAAGTTTTCTATTCTTAGATAATGTTATAATATTTAACATTCAATTAAATTCCCAAATACATAAGGTTTTTATTTTTATTCATGAATAGGGAATAAACAATTCATTCGTTGTAGTGAATAATAAATAAGAAAAATGAAATTTTTATTGATGTATTGATATTATTTTTAAAATTCAGAATAACAAATAAAGGTTGTTTTTTTTATAGCTATATGAAATTTAACATTTCCCCAACTCGTCGGGATTACATTGGTAGTCTTCTTTTTTTTTTACTTCTACTTATATATATAAATATATATTTTATAGTTTAAGTTATTGTCATTATACATATAAATAAATTAGGAACTTTTATATGATTAGGAATTGTGTTTAGGAACTGATAAAAATTTTAAAAAAATATTTGCAAAGTTATAAGATGAGGGAGATATATCTGAAGACGTATTCTTAAAAGAATTATTATTATGGATTATTTACACTTTTAGAACTTATTGCGTCAACATTCTTCAGGAATTTTCTTGAATTCTAGATGATTTATTTGGTCTGCATTTTATTTTCCATCTACTGAAGTTAAGACCATGTAAGATAGTATCCTCGGACCAGAGGAACTCCGATGAAAGGATAGGCCCAAGGGAAGGAGGGATAAGAGAGATAGGATGTGAGAGAGAGAAAGAGAGAGACAAACAATATATCAGGGAGCCACAATATGCCTGCCTTCTGGAGTTCCATAAATCTGCGATAATCTCCTCTCGGCTGGAGCTGAAGCCGGAGAAAAGTGCGCTAATGCATTATAGTGCCATTACTATCTGGAGCTGTTAGCGAAGCTTGTTATTCTGTTAACGAGCCGTCCCCGCCGCTCTTCATGAGCACTTTTTTCTTTTTAGATTTTTTTTTAGTTCTATACCTACCCTCGTCTCGTGTCGTCAAGTACTGGGGGTAAAAACGATGATGACTTCCACTCAGCACTTTTTGTTTTTTCTAAATTGAAGTACAGCCACGTTCTCGTCCCTCTGGCAGAGAAATCTCAACACGTGAAGGATTATGAAATATTTCCTTTTTTAATGACCGAAGTAGGGGAAAAAAATAATTAAATACTGTAAATTTATGCAAGATAATACAATTGTGCAAACGTTTGTTCATTTCATGTCTCGAACTCATCTGCTAGGGTAATTTACATATGGGACAAATAAAAAAAAAATTATCATTTAATATATATGGCCATAGTACAATAAATAATTATTATTATTAATAATATTGTTAATAAGGTAGTATAAATTTGTCAGCATTATGGCTAAAAAAAATCAATGAATTTATCATTTATGTAGCTCGTATTACATAACATTAAGGGTAAATTAGAGTTTTTTTTTTAGAGAAACAAAGGATTATTTTGTAAAACAATGTGTCTTTATAATTTTTGCTTGCCATACTCTTGCCACAAGCTATTGAATTATTTTTTGTTTCATATGTATAATTTAATTAATATAGTTTTGTATTATTTATTTAACATGGCTTTTTTTTTCTAGGTATGAATATACTTCTTATAGTAATATTTGGTAGTTTGCAGTTGGTAAGTAACTTTTTTTTCTTTTAAATCATGAAATTATTTTTTCAGTGGTAGTAATATTATTATTATTTATTTATTTCCTCGGTCTTGGCCTCCTCAAGAAATTTCTTTCACTCGTTCCTGTCCTACGCCTTATGCCAACTTGGCGCTTCTCATCCCGACGCAATTCTGCCAACCTGGTTTTGCTAGGCTAGATCTACGGTCGCCCAATTTTTCTTTTGCCTATCATTTCATACCTCATGACTATTTTCGGAATCCTTTGACCATCCATTCGAAAGAGGTCCATGTCCATCCAGGTCTTGCCCACCTGAGTCTATTTATGCTTATGATACGACCGATGGAAGTATCATTATATAATTCGTACATCTCTTTATTTATTGTCTTTTCCTCCAGACACCATTCTCTTGTATTGGCCCGTAAATACGCCTTAGAATTTTTCTCTCAAATATTTCTAGTTTAGTTACATCTCTTTTGTTGAGAATCCAACATTCTGACCCATATGTTACTATCGGCCTTATAAGAGTCTTGTATAGAATGGTCTTGGTATTTCGCGAGATATGCCTGGACTTGAACTGCTTTCTGAGACTGTGATAGCTTCTACTTGATACTGCTATTCTCTTTTCTATTTCCTTTGAAGAGTTATTTTCAGTGTCTATAAAGGTACCCAGTTAAATAAAACTTTGTACTCTCTCAAAATTATAGTTATTAATCTGGAGGTGTGGGTCAGGATATCTACCACTTCTACCATAAATTTCGTTTTATCTTCATCTATTTTGAGTCCCATCTTTACCGCCATTATTACTGTACTATGCTGTACAATATATTATAATTTAATGACATTACTGTTAGGTGTTGATTATTAATGAATTTTAAAATAACGAACAAAATATTATGTGACAAAAGTCGGCCAAGAATAATTATATAGTTTAAGCTTTATGATTATTTGTCTGGCAGAATGCTTGCAATATTCACTTAAGCGTAATTGTCAATTACCTCGTATTAATAGCCATAGGAAAATTTTTGCTCACCTCCATACGGTGGTTTGATGAGTGGGTGATGAGAGGATTGGCTGAATGAGTTGGTTCAATTAGAAACTGTATAAATACACAAAAAAACTGAGAATCTATATTTAGATAAGATAAAGTGAGAAGATTATGAATGTGGAAAGGTTATTAGGTTCTAATACGTGACCACATCACTTCAGTCAGTTCGGTTTACCAGCATGATACATGAGAGCGCCTAGAAAAAAACTGGAAAGAAATTTTATAAAGGAATTTGTAAGCCTCTTTAGACTCTTCTTTAGTTCAGCACTGAGCCAAAAACAACTACAGTTGAATTGTACCTACCTAGGTATAGGTAATTACTTACATATTTCAGTAGAAACGTTTGCAGATATTATTACATTAATTTTATGATGATAATTAACTTTTCATCTGACTAATGACCAATGATTATTGTTTGGTATAAAGGCCCTAGCTAACCATCAGTTCCGAAGAATAAGCTAGCATCAAGATAACAGGAAAAAATTGTTGTTTCCTAGCATTTTGCTAAAAGGTCAAGAGAACAAATATATTCTTGAAAAAGGCGTAATATAATTCAACAGTGATTTTGAACTAAGTTCTTTTCGTCCTTTACCATAGTGTTCACCATCTGAAAATCTGTCAGGAACTCTTGTTTTCATTTTTGAAAAAAACAATCGAGTTACCTATTTTTCCGCTGTAGTCTTCATATAATAATAATCTTTATTTACTCTAGGACATATCCCTTAAGAATAACTTAATAGGCATTAAAAATAGATATAAATAAAACAACTACAGCTAAAGTAGGGGGAAAATCTACATGGGATATTTTTTTTATTGTCATTCTTATCATGATTGCTTAGTGTGTAAATCGATGACGAGAAAGCTAAGAAGTAGATAAAATGGGGGGCTCAATCTTGGATCTATGAACGGTTGTTTTAACTTTTATATATTATTAACTTTTATATTATTAATCGTTATAAAATTTTCAAATTAGTAATGTTCGGGTCCGTATATATACATACTAATAATAATTTATAGAGTGAAGGCAATGAACATAAGTGAGTAGCCTACCGACTAAGGAAGTTGTGAAGACCTAATATGCCATATTCCCATCGGAAAAGCGTTATACTCGTATCTACGACGAGGCCTAATATGGGGTTGGTTTTGGGGAGCAGCCTCCAATGGACAGGTCATTAGTAAGGCTCACTTGGTCCAATACTTGTCCAGCCACTGGAGGCTCCACTTAGAAGAATCGTTATTGTACCGAGCTTCCTCTGTTCCAGTAGCGAAATGTTTCTGCCAGCTCCCATAAATTCCTTAAATAAATTATAATGAAATATACACGATAATGATTCTTAATTATCGTGTATATGTCATTATAATTTAACATTACAAAACGTTTGTAACAAAGTATATTTGTATTAAAGTTTTCATTATTATGAAATAGCATCCAGAAATGAAAGGGAAAAAAGAAAATTTTTATATAAAAGAAATATCGCTAAGGTCGGTTACTTTTACGCTAAGGGATAAACATTACTCAAACATTTATCGTATACCAACTTGTGGCTTTTTAAATGAATTTTTATAATAGCCTAGATATTTGAATAAATTGTTTAAATGTTGAAGTCACAAACAAGGAGAGGCACCTAACTCTAACAAGACAATTAAAGAAACCTCTGTGACTTTTATCACGAATTCTCATTTTTCCTAAAACTTTTCTGGTGATTTTTACAATATTATGGCCCCGCATATCGAATGTGTTAATCACCCATTAGTAAAACTAGGTATTGTTTGCGTCACGCATCCCATAATTTATAAGAGAGTTGTCACAGCGTTGGCCATATCTATTCTAAATTCCTGAAAAAATCCCTCCATTGATACTCATTTCTATCGACTCTCTTCCCTAGCTCTAACCGATTCCCCACCTTTATGATCTGTGTGTATAAGAGGCAACAGTTTAACGATAAGCATCAATAGAATCAGATCAGTCGGTATACAGAGTTGTCGACTCTCTAGAAGAATAAGTTATATGTAGAAGTTGGAAATAGTATTTCATAGTCTCTGTATCACCTACCTTTAAAAAAAAAAAGTTTATCTTACACTACTTCATGGTTCCAATTCTTCAACTAAAAGATTTAGTGAGTGTAGTCAGCCTTGGCAGTGAAAGGCAATTTAGGGCTGAGAGGGAAAAAGGAGTTGAAGTGTACATGTGATCTTGAGGCTGTTCAAATTTGATCTCTTATCAAGAAGTAAATGTCAGTTTTGATTAATAACCTCATTTTTTAAAAATGACTGGATATAACTCAGTATCAGCAAATGGTGATATTTCGCTCTAGAAATCCTGTCCACATTTGTGATGTTGTTTCATGATGTTTTGGTTTATTTTCTGACTGTTTTCAATTTTCAACATTCTTTCAGTTTCTTTGAATTGATTTTTGCCTTACTTTATGTTCATTAGAAATTTCTCTTTTGATATACTTTTTATGAATTTATTCTATTTTTACTTATATATATATATATATATATATATATTATTCTATTAAATATTTGTAAAGGATTATAACGCTATATCAATTATAATTCTTCAAAGACAAATTAAAATAATCCATAATAGAATGATTGTATTATTTTATATATATATTCATGAGTTTTTAAAAAATTATTTATACGTTAGAATAGTTTTTTACCTGTGAATTATATATTATTCCAGTTTTGAGAATGGCCTAATTCCCAATAAAGAAATGAAAGAAATAAAAATGGTTTTAAATTCGTTTCTGGAAAGATTGTAATTGGAGAAATAAAACATTGGCATTTAATGTTTTTTGTTCAATTTCACTCTTATATTGATGACTTACTTCACAGTAGTTCTAAGTTCATTTGCAGTAACTTCAGAAAAAATACAATATATACAAGCGCAATACAAAATAAAAGAGAAAATATTTACTCTTTTGGGAAAATTATAATTTATCAATTATTTTTTTAGTAAAAAAAACAAAAAAAAATTAAAAAGTTTTAAATATCCTAAAATAGAGATCCTTTTATCTATCTTTTATTTTGTTCTTCCTAAACTCAGTGAAAATGTACATAGTACTAATGTGAAGTATGCCATATATTTATAAGTCGTTAATCCTTAAGTTTACCAATTGTTTATTTCTTGGTTTTTAGTATTTTTAATTTTAAAATAATTTTATTTATTGATAGATTGTGAGACACAGTTGTGGAAAATAAGTAATAGTGATGAATGATCAGATTCATACTAAAATAAAATAAAGTAAGAATAAAAATAATAAATGAATGAAAAAAAAAATCTCTCTTAAAACATATTCAAACAGAAGGATAAACAAAATGAACATAATTAAACTATATGTATGAAAAAAAAAATAACATAGAGATAAAATAATATAATCTCTAGTCACATTCACACTCTTCTATACAATATTTACACAATCGACATCTCCTATGTGTGAGGGGTAGAGCAGAGCTCAAAAGATTTGGTTTTAAAAATTAATTTTAAGAAGTGATACAAATTATTTTACTTTTACTATAACTGTTACTTTTAACTATTATGTTAAATTAACAACGAAAACTTCAAATTATTATTGTCCTAAAAATGAAAACATCTTTTCTTTAATTTCTTTCTTTGTATTTTTGAATATATTAGTCATACTTTCTACTTAATGGTATACGATGCTGTAGCAACATTCTTATTTCTGTTAATTACTTAAATTGGCAATAGATTTAGGCAAAGTAACTAGAGTATCATCAGAATGACTATGTAGTCTGGCCTGGTTGCACTAGGTCACAGATTGTGATGTGTTCCTAGCGCCATTACCCTGATGGAAGTAGCTCTTTGCGCTGGTATAATCTTCGCAAAATGGCCATAATAGTTGAGAGAATCTGCATGGCCTCCCCCCACTACTTCTGTCATTAGTCTAATTAAATATATATAAAGCTTTTTTTATTTTTGTTTTAATTTTATTATTCTAAAATTGAATTACTTTTTGTGATTTTGTCCTGATAAAGCATCATCCAAAAAGATGTTTTGTCCTTTTGATTCCAAAATATATCGTATATTCTCTACCAATTTAAGTGGTTTTCAACATTTGACCAGCATCGTACTTATACAAAAACCTTTTAACATATCATATTTTGTCTCACTTTTAATACTTTTCATTTTAAAAAGTTTCTATAAATAATGATGACTGAAATAGAACAAATTTCATTAATTTTTCCCTAAATATTTATGATAATTTAACTTAAGTAATCGACTCCTTTACAAAAAAGACACTATTTTCAAAATAAAGTCCTATTAGCCAATTACAATTACAAATGGAGTCAGTAGAGGATTACATCGAAAAAAGTTCATGAAGTTCCACTCCCAGTTACCGACAGTTAGAGGAACAGTGAACTGCAACTAGGGAAATCCATCCTCAACACGAAGACTGAAGCCCAGGCTGCTGCAGAACATCTTGTTATAAATTATATATTCATCAATGCAATTATTAACATTACTTCCATTTTTTTTTTTTTTTTTATCTTCGACCTTTTTTCGTATTGACTTTATCCTTTTTTTCTATTTTCCCATTAGAGGACAATTGTTAGTTTTGTTACGTCTTCGAAGGTCGTTATTTTTCTTATTAACTTTACTTTTCACTCTTATTAAAAAAAAAATATTTTTATCTATTTTTTTTTAATTTATAACGCTGCATATAGTTAGGAGTGTCTTTTGTACGAGACATTACCCCTCTCATAATCAATTGTTTAAAAAAATGTAACTGCTACATTAATCATATAATACCCGAATGGAGAAAACACTTAATTTAATTTTTGCTGAGTAAATAAAACAGGAATTACTGAGATAACAAAAATACATATAGATTATATTGGAAACAAACAAAGTATTATCTCGACTCATTTTTACGTAACAGAACTGGTTGTCTAAATAATATTTACTGGCAGTGTAGGTTTTATAATATTTTTTTTACAATCTCTATACCTATGTTCTATTTATTTTGTCTTTCATATCGGTTCTACAGTTTTATAATGATTTTTTAGTAATATTTTCGCTCAGTTGTTTAAACTTTAATACTTCGCTACTAAAAAACTCCCGGATAACTAAAGTTGAACTATGTTCAAGAAAAGTTTCCTCCAAGACTTGGAAAAGGCATACATTAGGGATGGTAAACGAGCTACGGACGCTCTGCTACATTTCCTCTCAGTTTTTCATCCATTTTCTTTCGACAGCTGATGGCGTTAGGGGATAAGGGGATTTAAAAGGCCCCCCTCCCGATAAAAACTGGTGCCCCTAATGAAGGCTAGTGTCTCATCCGGCTGAGAAGTTAAGTCCTTTCCAGCTAAGTCTCCTTTTATCATTCACCATGGCACCCGGATTCTTATTTTAACTACTGCAGTCTTGGATTTGAGTTATTCTCATTTTCTAATTTATTTTTTCCGTCCGTTATGAATGTCATTTTTTTTCCTCTGAAATTTATTATAATCTTCTAAACAAATTCAGTCGGTGGCCTGGCCTTTGAAAGTATTAGATACAGTTTTTATTTGTGTAAGTCAGATATAAAAGATGATATGTTACAGTTCTTACTAAAACAAAATATCTCCGACTCGGACAACTTTCAGCTGTGCGCTACTATAGCAAATGAAAAAGTTGCTATTAGAAATTTATCTACGTGATTTCACACTGTTGCCGAAGATACATTTTTGTTTGTTTATCTGTAGTTATTTAAGTAGCATTTCCATCAACCTATTATATTAAAATCATCTTAATAGAATATTATTAATATTTGTATTTATTTTTTTGTATAGATAGATGCCAACATATTTCAGTAGAAACGTTATGAGGTATAATAACTGGAAGTTCGTGACTATAACTAACTTTTTATCTGACTAATGACCGATATATATTATTGTTTGGTTTAACGGCCCCAGCCAAGCATCAGTTTCCAAGAATAAGCTACCATATGAGGATAACAGGGAAAAAGTATTGGTTTCTATATTACCTTGGAAAGGTGTAATATAATTAAAAAGTTATTTTGAGCCATGTTCTTTTCGTCCACCATCTGAAAATCTGTCAGAAAAAAACTATAGAGTTACCAAGTTTTTCCCTGTAGTCTTTATACTATAGGAATATTCATGATCATTAGTTTAACATGTTAAAGCGTGTTAAATGGAAAAACGCATGTTAAATGGAGAAATAATTCCTTATTTTACTATGTTAAAACGATATAACATATAACATGGTTGAGAGTCTGTTACTAGATCTGTTTAATAGAGAATGACAGCACGGAATAGACGAACTGTGCCCATCAACATTTTTGTTGTTAGGTTACTTGCTCGTAGTTTCTGTTTGGATTGTGTTAGTATCATAGTTTTGGGTGTTTTTATAACTAATAAAGTTATGGATGACAATAATAATGATGTAATGACAGTTGATAACTTGCTCACCTTGATTCTCTTCCTCAACAGTTAGAAGATCAACAAGGCATTCAGTGGACAAACTTTCACACAACTTCGACTTTTTACTCACTTTAGGCTTAGTGTAATAAATTACTTCAATGTAAACTTAGAAGTAAGCAATAACAAGAAGTTTTGGAATGAAAGGTTATAAAACGAGTTGCTGAGAAAATCCGCTAGGAGCTCTTATGCATTTAATATGACTTTAAATAGGTTTGCTCACAATCCAATATGTATAACATTTAACATGGTAAATCATTTTACATTTAACACATTATGAATACACTTATAATAATCTTCTTCATTTGTTTTATGTTCCTTTAAAATAATTTAAAAGGCATTGAAAATAGACTTTACTGCCTTAGGGGAAAAAATAATAATGGAATTATAATACATAACAAAAATAATAAATTGAAAAAAAAAATGAAATAATAATAATTAAAAGAAATTGGTAACCATTATATATAACATGAAGAAAATACTTCGAATAAAATAAAAATGAACTAAGAATAATTACTGTTGATATGCCTAATTACAATTTTTAAATGATAGCAAGAAACATTAAGTTTACTTAGTCCTTTAGTGTTAATTAACCAGAAAGCAAAAGAAAATACAATCGTTAATTTAATTACATAATCAAATTAATTTCTTAAATGTTTTTATTCTTTTATTATTATATAGCCATCATAAATGGTCAGACTAAAAAATAAGCACCGATGTTTTCCGTAAGAAGCATTTGTTATTGAGGGACCGTAAACGGATAACGCCCTGGCTATAGATAAGACACAAATGCAAGAAGAGGTGCAATTATCAGTAGATAAGAGAAAGTTGTGCGGCTAATCTGGTAAAAAGCCGAGAGGAGAGCGGCCTATTGCCACAGTAGCTGAATCAATAGGAGCGCAATCCGACCCCCACCCATACTGCAGCTAAACCATTGCAGCCCGCCTCTACTATCGCTTTTTTATATTATATTATTTTATTTTGACTACATAATTAGTACATGATCGAATGAAAACTGAATGGTAAAGCAATGTTACATACTCTGTGAGTGCTGACCAGCTTTTAGGAGAATAAACTCCACGCTTTTGCATGTAAATTGAATTCCTGTGGCTGAGGCCAACATCTCGCAACCGCCCGAGGACGTGTGTTTTCAAAGATCTGGATTCGAATCCGTAATGGTAAATCAATATATATATTTATTATTAACATGGGTTGTGGTCATTGGCAGTTCATGTTATTTTGTCCTATGTGGTGGATGGACACTCATGGAATCCATGAGGGATTTTACTTTTTTTCTGAGTTTATTCAATAGTTCGGTCCGTATATAACATCTTCCTTTTGGGCACATATTCTTGGCACTCAAGATCGTATTTAAAAGTTTTAGCAACACCAACAAATTTTAGCATACACAGGATTTCAAATAAGTAATATATTATATAGCGTGCATTTGCTACAACGCGCAAAGAGGTTCAGTAGACAAAATAAAAATGAATTCATCAACATTTTTTTAACTAAAATTGGATTTTTTTTATCATACAAGGCAATCCAGAACGATGGTAATGCTTGGGTAAGAAATGTTATATCAAATTTGATAATAGAAAGTAATATTCATTGTTGTAATAAATAAAGTAAATAAATTAGCTATTGTTGTTTATTAATGTTTATGCCAGTAGTAGATTTCCAGATGTTTGGAAAACAGCAATTATCGTTCCAATTCTAAAGACAAACAAAAATAAAGCTGTTCCTTCTAGCTATCCACTAAACACATGCTTATGTAAAATTATGGAAAGAGTGCTTAATAGAAGATTAAATTGGTTCAAAGAAAATAAACTAATTTATGACAGGCAATATAGAGTCAGAGAACACAATCCATCACATATTAAAACTTCAACGAGATGTCTCCGACTTATTCCTATAAAACTCAAATAGTTGCAATATCTATCAGCATCGAAAAGTATCTTGATGCGGTATGGAAAATAATAATAATTAACAAATTAATGGCTTGGGTATTCAGAGATTTTTTTTTAAATTTATCATAAATTTTCTAACGATCTCTCAGTTTCAAGTTAGAACTGGAATGAACATTTTTTTTTCATAACTGGCCCAAATAAGTGGCCTACCGCAAGGAAGCCTTCTTAGCCATACATAGACATAGTGGTTTGAATATTTAAGAGTTGAGACTATATGCTTTTAACCTAAAAGGTTTGATTTGGAGTTTGCTTATCTTTCTTTTACTTATATGTATGCCCTCCCTCATTCTCCACTGGCTTTAAATACTGGTAACGCAGTATAATAGTTTATTTTATTTTTTTACTAGTACAATTGTCAGTGAGTACTATTAAGAAATGAGAGAAAATCGCCTTTTTTGCGATTCTAAAAATTGTTTTAGTTGAATATTTGGGGTTTTTTTTGGGGGGGGGGGAGGAGGGTCTCAAAGTATTAAGGTTTCATTTTTTTTTTAACCTGCTAAAGTTATTTATTTTTTAAGATTAAATTATCATTTTTTTTTGTTAATTTACTGTTCTGAACAATTATAGTAGTTTTATTTTTCTCTTCTTCTGTTTGTTGGTTAAATGAATTAAAACCCTATGTATTCTCATTTCACTTAGAGTCAGAAAAAAAAAAAAAAAAACATTTGAAATTTTTCTCAGCTTATAGTGGATGTTTTGAAAAGTATATAAATTTGTTGTTGTCTATATAAAGGTTTTTATCTCCTGATGATACCAATCAAGTATAAAAAAGTAATTAAAATCTATGCAACTACTACCCATGAGGGGTTAATAAGGGTGCAGTACTTTGTAAGGAAGTACTGTAACTAGACCAAGGGTTGTGCAAGGACATCACGGGAGACATCACATCATTAGAGTTAGTAGCATCGTGCCTTACCACAGTGCCGCCGGGCCCCCACCAATAGTATTAATTATTTTATATAATTAATTTGTTATGCGTCTATTCTATGGAACAGTATAGAACAATGTTTTATTTCCTTTATGAATGTTATGAATAATTAAAAGTCAAAATTATTGAGTGTGCCAAGTATGTGTGTAGGAGGAATACAAAATGGCGGCTATTTCAAAACGTTAAAATTTCTTTCGAAGCTCCATATCTTTGATAATATCAACAACACTAAAAAATCTAATAGAACACCATTTAAAGAAAAAGTAATTTTACTAAAATATGAGCTCTAATTTACCTTAGTAATGAACTAGCCATTTATATTAAATAGTTCTCACGATCTAGCTTATAAAAAAGCAACATTTTATAAAAGATGCACTGAATAATCATTGATTAGTATACATTTACTAAATTGATAGTTAGTAAAAGAAACTCAAATATATAATAAATAATTCGAAAAAAGGTAATGGTGTTCGTTTTCAGTACACTAATAAACACAAGCAAAGCGAATTTCAAAAAAGGTTCTTTTGTTTTAAATGGCCTTATTATTGTTAATTGTCTAGCTACATATAATTCAGAATAAGCAAGACAGTTGTGTAAAATGCATTAGCAATGGAAGCATCGGTATCGAGACTGAATACAGATCGGTGAGAATGGAGGTGAGGGGGGGGGGGTCCTGTTAAGTATTCCGGTTGACCTATTTCCAGATTGCTCTTTCTCATTCCAGGTCTAAGTTATTGCTCCTTTTTCCTGATTGGTTTCAATATTATTCAACCTCAAGTTTATTTTGAGACCCATTTTCCTCTTAAAAGTTAAAAAGAAATCCGCGATGTAAGATATGATAATTTTTCATTAAAACGTCTAGAATAAACGAGATTGCTAAAGATACGATGACAGAGCGTTCGGTTCAAAAATTAAATTCTGAAACAGCAGGGGTTGAGAGTTTCTTCTAGTTCTAAAACTTTTCTCATTATGTTTTTCCTGAATTAGCGAGGTCATCTTTCAGTAGTGGCGCGTCTAAATCTTTTTTTTTTCATACTTCAAACTTAGTCAAGTTAATTTTGTACCCCTCCGATTGATAAAGAAGAATATTATGGTTTATTTTTTATTTAAATTATGAAAACTTAATGGCTAAAAAATATTTATTTATTATTCTTCAGAGTAAAATTGTTCAAAATATGTAGTTAATTTTCCTATTAAAAATAAAACTTCTATAAATTATTTTAGAAGAGTGTAATAATACAATTATGTTATATGACAATTATATTACTTCAAGGAAAAAAAATAAAACTCTTTTTTACTTCATAAAATCTTGAATATAATGGAAGTTTCGAGATAAACCTACAAATTATATTAGCTCATTTTCAGCCTGTAATAATATGTAATTAATATTTAAGAATTAAAAAAATTATGCTAACGTACAAATTAATTTTAACTAATAAAATATATGGTGTCATATAAATATGAACACTCAAATATCACATGAAGACTAAAAAAGAAACTATAAAGTTATAAATTATCTTAAAAAATATAAATGATAGTAGAGACGTTATTTATAAAATATATTTTAAGGTAATGTAGAGATATTTACGTAGGTGAAATATCTAAAAAAAACTGTATCAAACGACTCTATAAATATATAGTTTTTTCAAACCATACTATTAATAGTAACCACGAATTAGATTTTGAGAATGCAAATTTTTTAAATAAAACTGATGAGAATAAAAAAAGAAAGATAATGCAGTAAACATTTACATTGCAAAAAATATAGGAAGCACAGTAAATTTTAAAATGTGGTACAATATGAAGTTAATATATTAAACAAAATTTGATTATAATCAAAAATTTAATAAATTGATCAGCTAGTAATAAACAATAATTATAATAATGACGTAAGGAACTTAAAATACATTATTGTTTAAAAAAACGGAATTCAAACGTCGACGTTTGTAATGAAAATTAATCAGGTAGATTCTAATTATATTTATCTTTGTGTTCACAATAACATTGAAACAGATGTCTATTTGCCACACTTAATACTTAACTCGATTAATAAACTGGATATAAATGTAGAGAGTTTCAAAATCTATAATATGGTGTTATAGGAATATCATTAATAAAAAAATAAATGAAACAAGTATTATTTAACTATTACAGTAGTATAACTAATATTGTAAAATATTGTATGTGTAATGTATAGTTTATGTATTTTACCATTTTATAATTATATCTTTTTATGTACTTTTCTATTTTGGGAATCTTCAGAAAAATACAGCATATTGCACTTTTTCTATGAACTTTGATATAACCGATTTGCTTTGCGATTTTGCTATAGTAAATTTCCATACTATATTTTTACAATATATAGAATATTGGAATGCTTTATATGAGAGATATCTGAAAATGACAACGGCAAAAATTGAGCTAGGGAAGGAATAACTGATTTAATATCACTTCTGCAGGGACCCCTGTCGCCAGAGTTATCCCTATTGGATATTTCCTTGCCTCCCGGCTGATTTGTCTGCCTTTCTTGTGAATCATATTTAGTCCTAGAATGGTACCGTAGTTCCTATCAACGGAAATTACGTGTTAGTACTGGTTCTAAGAGGTTTGTTGCTTCCCAGTTGTTCAAAACTTCTTGAGCGAATTTTAAACCAGCTTTTTATTGTCTTTTAAAATTCTAATTATACATATGAACCATAGTATCGAGAAAATGAAAAAAAAATTAGAACAACATAAATTTAATAAATAAAAAAAAATGTGAAAATTAATTCAAAACACTTATTAATACTGCTAGATTAGGGTTTGTTTGATACAAGAGCTAGGATAGTTGCTTTTATTTTATTTTTCATGTATATATGGATACTCAAAAGTATTGAATATGTAAAAATAAAAGCGATAACAAATCCGTCTTTTGGCAGCAAAAATATCTTGCTATTTTACGACTTTCGTTTTGTGCCTATAATACTTTTTAATTTATTATAGCGTAAATTTTTCATCAAGTGTTATTGGAAAAAAAGAAAAAAATAGTCCTAAATTTCGAAGTAATTTTATCAGCTAGTTTTTCAAAATTGGATTTTTTAATATTTTTGTTTTTACTTATTCATGCTCAAATATACAAGAAAAGAGTAAAAGCTACTAACCACCTTTTGCAACATACACCCCAGTTTCAGTTCTAATCTGGCTGATCTTAATGCTTTCATAAATCAAAATCTATTTCTGCATCAGTATTGGAAATGCACCTGCCTAACGCGTTTGAATGTATTCAATCTACCATACTGAATATTTTAAAAGAAATTGCAAAAGTCTCTACGGTTGAATGGAATTTAACAAATAAGCTATTCTATACTAATCGTATCGGTTTTTAAGGCGCACCCAACTATTCCAATTTCTGCTATGGCTCATTGATTTAGTGAGAGTAACTTTTGTGTGAATTCCAGCTGTTCAGGACTCGGTTGGATTAAACCTCAAGGGCTAGTAAGACTTACAGTTCCTTATAATAATCTACGTTCATCCGTTGGATAGTTGCGTTGGATCCTAGACAAATATACTTACGAATTTTTTTAATATTATGGTTGTAATTTTTTTGATAATATTCTTAATGAATATTATCTTACAAATTATAAATATCTTCCAAAAATTAATAAAATGATTGTGATTAATTCAAAGGACATTGAACACCTTTAGAGTGAAATTCTATGTGCACAGATATACATTTTATTTATTTGGGTGTTTCAAATTATCTTTCCTGTTCAATTTTATTTAGTTTAGAATCCGCACACAACACTGAAATGACAGGAAGCTGTAATAGTCGGAATCTACGTCACAACACTTACTAGGCAAACGGTCTAAACTTCCAATCCATTACAAAAGACTGTTCTACATGATTACAATAAGTGTAAGGATAAATATGGAGTTGAGTTTTGGGGCTCCACTAAACCTTCGAATCCCTCTTGTATCCAATCCTTACAATCCAAAATCCTTCACACAATCTTCAATGCTCCTTATTTTGTCATAAATAAAATCATCCATAATGAACATAGTGTTCCATATGTAACCGATCTAGCCCGAACCAGATATCATTCCTTTTATTATTAACTCTCTAACCATCCAAACTAGTTTTTAACCTTGTTTCCCCTTCCATTCCTAGCAACGCTCCTGACAAATTTACAATGAAATATTTAAAGTAAGGAGTGTTCATTATCTTTCTCCATTGTGACAAGACTGCTAACAATTGTAAATTCTAATAAATACATTTTTTTTTTAATTTCTTTAAATTATAACTGTTAATAGTCGTGTGACAATGGAGATAAATGATGGGTTCTGCTTTCTTGGAATATTTTGTTGTAAATTTTAACAAATTATACCACATTATTTATTATAGCATTAGAATTCAATTTTGAAATAAGTAGGGAAAAATGTTTATTGCATTTAAACTAGACATAAATAAGTTAAATAAAAGACAACAATGCTAGTCTACCTGAACATGACCGTGAAACGTTATGATTTATATATATAGAAATTAATCAGGGTTAAGATAGTTTTTACTACATTCACAACTAATATATAAACTCTTTCAATAATTGAAGCTAACTTATATTTAGTTGATTTTTTTTAATTTTCAGTTTACATGATCCTTGAATAGGCAAAACTTAGACTGGTTAGCTTTTGTTGCTGTTAGGGAGACTCAAGGGTTTAGTAATTTGTAAACATAAAAAGTAGGAATTAGTAAAAAAAGAAAAGAATGAGGAATATTCTTATGACATTTAGTTTTAGTAACTTCTATTACCAGTTACTACTATATGCTTCATTCACTAATGACAATGGAACTACCTTTATAGTATTCTGGGTTGAGAACTATTCTGTTTATAAGTGCCTTTTCAAACCAATCCCTACCTCTTTCCTCTCCATCATGACACTTGGCTTGGATGACGAACTCCCTTAGGACTCGGATAGTTCGAAACTCGTCCTAATTAAATTCTTAGGAGCCATATATTAGAGAGACATTAGCATCCGACTGACTGTAGGAGAGTGGTGGAGGGGGGAGAGAGGGGAGGTTAAAAACTTTATTGAACTAGGGCAAAGCTTAGCATAGTTGGAGCGCTCATTTAGGGCCGTTAATAACAGGGCCATTTCCATATGGATCTCCTATTATACTCTTCCCCGCCATTTCTAGAATTCCATTCCTCTCTCTCCGCTTGTTTATTCTTTGCTGGTCTCCTCATATTTCTTTGCATGCATAGCCTCGGCCTTTCACGACAACTATCAATATATAATATAAATATAAAAACTTTATTAGAAAATTATATTACTTGAATATATGTCTTTGAGTATATAAGTTACCGGAAAAAAACTCATTCCTTTTTTGAAGAATTGAATTAACTGTACCAGTACAACTCATATAGGGGTTAAGTACTTGGTGAGGAAGCAATGATTCTGAGAGATGTTTTCACTAACTACAGCATGGGTTGTAGCCAAAGTATACAAAGCATTGATTTTAATTATTAGTAGGTTTTTTAAATAAAGAGTGAACTGTATAAATGGATTTGTTTATAACTATTATTATTAGTTTGTTAAAAAAAAAGTCACATTGTGAATTGTAGGTTATATGATTTTGATTTAGGGGGAGGGGTCTACTTATCCTTCCTAAACGTGTACCTTTGAGGTACCTGTGGATGGGTGGTCGGTGATGACTCCTTCCTAAGACGGTACCATGCTGGGTTCTTAATTCTTCTTATTTTATCCGTTTTTCTCGTAGGCCGACTTTCTTTGGTATGTACTGCTGCTTTATATTGATAATTTACTTAGTTGGTGAAAACATGGAAATATTGGTGAAAATATTCAAGAACATCCTATTATGAAATAAAAATTCCATGCACAGCGATACACAGAAATTAAGTAAACTCGGACGAATCCTTTTTAGGTAAGGTCGTGACCTTACAATGCAGTTACCATTGTCAATGGAAATGGATTATCATAATTGAAAATCGTAAACCTTATTTATGTTATTAATGATAAACTGGAAAAAATCTATACTACTCATTTGTCTTTCACTAAAACACTTATTTTTAATTCTTTCGTGATAAGTGGTATTATGCCTTTAAATCCGTGATCAGTTATGTACCCCTTCTAAGTCTGGCTCGCACCAGTGAACAGGTGAGGTAAGCCTATTTATTTTGAAAATTCCTCTCACCTTATGAAGGGTTCGCTCCATAGATTTATGAATAAACTAATGAGAATAATGAAAAGAACTATGTTTCAACGAGGTACACTGAACCGACACTGAGTAATTTGTCTTTATCATATTCTCTTCATTTCAAATTCTTGCATAAGTTTTACCTTGAAAAATGAAGAAATAAATAAATTGCAGAGAATTTTGGTATAATGGAGATCTTTGGACCGTAACAGGTTTCAACTAAGTTTTGTGAATTGAGAATATTGTATTAGTTTTCTAAGTATTCATTCGTACTTTATATACAGACTAAACTAAAATTTAAAAAAATAATGATACCAATAATATTAATAAAATACAAATGAATAAATTACAAATATTATATTTATAAAAACAAAATTGAATTATTATAATAAAAACTGATTAAATGATATCAGAATAATTTGTACACTATATAAAGAAAATTAAATTTAAGCAAAAATTAAATAAGTGTATCTATCACACATTCGCACCATTATATGATATTTACATTCAGTATTAGAATCTCTGAACCTGAAGACTAACAATTCTGGTGGTGTGAGGCAAAGCATGGTTCCCAGAAATCTCAACACTTTTCTCTCAGCCGCATGCCATTGGTTTTGAAACCCAATGGAGACACTTGTGCTCAGTACTTTAGTAGATAAGCTGGCTACTGTCAAAACTCCGACATTAATTTCTCAAAGGTTTTGGAACGTGCAAACCATTTGTAGCGGACACATTCAATGCGTGGTGTACACCTAGATTAATTAATTTTTAAAAATACTTAGGTGTAGAAATTGTTGACAGAGGATTATATTTAAAAGATGACGGTTGACAAGCGGTCAACAAATAATTTTTTTTAACTGGTTCGATTCTTATAAGCATCCTAAAAACAGGAAAGTGAGGTCAGATTAGGTGTATGTAATGCATATTTCTCTTTTATTAAATTTTATGACTATTTAATTTGTTAACATACACATAATACAAAAACAAATTTATAGTTAAAACTTATTTAATTGGAAAAAACAATTTCAATTACGATAATTTTTCATATTATTAATGATTTTATTTTATTATATTGACCATTTTAAGATTACGAAATCGAACAAGAAATTATATTATAAATTATAAATTATATTATACTTTTATTATATTAAATGGTGTAGTTACAAATAGTAACTAATAAATATGATGCGAAAATAACCTCCTATAATTTTACTTATTGCCAATATGAGAGTTCTAAACTATTTGAAATTATTGAAATATGATCTGACCTAAGCAACGACGATAATAATGTTGAATTTTCCTTGTTAGTCGAGACACAAAATAGTATAGTAATACAATACGAAACAAATTTAGTGTCCTATATACAAGTTCTTTGTGCTTACTCCATAATCGAAAATCCTCCTCATGTTACTACTTAAATCCCCAGACTTGTAGAACTTGTCTCTAATTAAATAAGTAGAAGTTTAAATAAATATTCAAAGTAAAGAGACGACTTTAGGCAAGCGAGATCAAAATCTTCAAAGTCGATTAAGTGGGTCGTAGAAAAAAATAATTTTGCCCTATTACAATAAAAATATCCGATTATGAATGCCGATTTTTTAGTAGTGGAACGTTCACACAAAATAACAACTATCATCCTCAATCACAATAAATGTTCTCTCGTACTTAAAATAAAACTGCAGATAGGCCAGTGGTCAGAAATGCGTTTTTTAAACTCAAAGTAGGGCTTTGAAACGCATAAATCCTTTAATAACTGCTTCCCATTGAAATAAGTTCCTTAACAAGCAATAGTAGGATAGTAAAACGTATTAGTATTAAAGAGCTAGAATCCGAAAAAAAGAATCAAAAATTAATTACCAGTAGGTAATTAATTTCATTACTCGAATTTTTTTGTTATGATTATCTGTCTCTAGTTGATTTTATTTTTAAGTTATTGAAATGAGATGTGTTATTTTTTTTTATATAAATTTTTGTTAACTTGTATTTCTCTTCCCTGATAATGCCTAAATTTGCGGAAGGTTAATGTTAAAAATGTTTGAGGCTTTGTTTTTTTAATGTTTAAATATTTGTTAAAAAATATATATGTATAGGTAATGAGTACACATTGCTTGCTCGAAATCTCTACTACGTAAATTATTTTTTCTCAAACTTTACATTTTACTCAAATCTAAACAACTACCAAAAAATCGAAGCTTTTTGAAAGTATTCGGTCGCGAAACAGAAAAATAAAAAATTTCACAATATTAAAATATTTCCTAATTATCACGTCTTAGCTTAAACCTGACATTTACTATTATTTAATAACAATACTATACTTTTAAAAATACAATTTTCCTAAAAAATCTGTAATTTTATTTTATTAGTAAAATATACAAAATTTACATAAAAAATAAAAAAAAATATTAGGAGTGATTACAAAAATCAGACCTCCAAAAATGGTGAAGGTATGCGTAACGTACGACCGTAAAAATACCGTAAGTCGAGACGAAAGTTTTATAGCCTCAATGATATTCATCGTTTATAAATAAATCCTTAGCCTGGAATGAAAAATGCGATTGTAACTTTTTTTTCGCAGTTATCCATTTTTTATTATTATTATTTTTTAGATGAAGAGGTTGAGAAAGAGAAATAGGGCAAAAACATTAAGTTTTAATTTCCTCAAGTAAAGGATGGTATTTTATGACGGTATTATCATCAACTTTAGAAACAGCACATTATTTTGTTAACGGGTCGTATAATCTCAGATTTTTTTTCTTGTTGAAGATTTTATTCGTATCTTTACACCTTTCTTAATGTATCTCCATCTTTTATGTGTTTTAGGAGTTTATTTAAATTATTCTCTGAAATGTTTTGCGATTTGTTAATTTTATATATATATTGAAGAATTTATATTGGAAGAAGATAGTTGACCGTATGAAGTAGATTGTAAGAAGATAGTTGACCGTATGAAGTAGATTGTAAGAAGATAGTTGACCGTATGAAGTAGATTGTAAGAAGATAGTCCAGGTGGCGGTCATTAAAGGTTTCAAAATAGTAAAAGAAAACTATTCATTGTTAACCAACGTTTCGCCCCACTTTGCAGAGCTAAATGAAATAAACATTGTAAGATATGACAAGAAAATTGGAATAAAAATGTTTTACTCTTTTTTGTATATTTATTCTAATTTTCTTGTTACATCTTATAAGCCGGATTTTTAAACTGGCGCCTGCTATGCCTTTTGAATTGTTATTTGTAGTGTTATGGCACATTAATTGAAATGATAGTATTTCATCCATTTTTTGTTTATTTATATGGCTAAGATTTTATAAATCTTTGTTGCGTTTAATTCAATGGAACAATTAAAAATAAATTACTGTATTTAGTTCATGAAAATTATACCCTATTGAATGCAACGGATGATTTCTTTTTTACGTGTTATCGCTGTCCCAGCTCAACAGTATAACATCTTAAAAAATAGTTATTTGGAGATTTTATGTAATCTTAGCAATAAGGGTTAAATTTATGCACTAAAACACAGAGTTATAGTAAAATATATATCATAAAATCTATGTAAAACATGAACCTTAAAATAACCATTTTTGAGATGTTACTGTTGATCTGGTACAAATTTATAGTATACTAAATATAACTTCCTCAAAATTGAGTTTAAAAATAATTTTTACTATATAGTTTTCCTACAAATTTGTTACTGCAACAAAAGCTAATTTTACGCTCAACGTAAATATAAGCCATTATCTGTGTACAATATTTTGTCTTCCATGTCAATATCCCTTATCCTACTTGGGATTTAACCATTGGGAAGGATCAGACAAGTAGGATGCATAGAGACGAAGACAGGAGTGCCGCCTGTGGAGGAAGGATGATATTGATCCTGGAGGGAGCCACAGGACGGAATAAAAAAGCGGAGGAGGATGAGGAAGGACGGACAAAGATTAATCTGTTGGACTGGCTTCCAAGTTGGGCAGAGGACAGCGCGTCCTCCCTTGGGTCGTTAGCTGGTCCTCTTGTCTCCTGTCCATAACTTCTCTCTAATGAGCTACATCTTCCCTTGTCGTATATATCACATTGTTCGATACAATATCGTATTCATCTTCAAGAAATATGTTATTGTGTTGACAAATTAAGATCATAAGTTAATGAAAATGTTAAAAAAGTTCATATCAATGAAGGAAGGCAGTATGGCGGATAAAAAAGGAACCCAAATAGTGCAAAACTTTTTATTATTCACCAACGTTTCACATCGCTTTGTTGGGCTTCATCGGGGCTAAAAGATACAAAAATTTAGGCGTGAATTTTTTTTAAAAACCTAGCTGAGTAAAAAGAAAATGATAAGATGAACAGAATTTGGTATAAACAATAATACAGTTATAAATATCAAGCATAACAATTCATAGATAGATTAATATCGAATAAAATAAAAATATAAGATAAGTAAAAATAAATATTATAGAAAGTAAAATGAGGAAATACATTGAGAGTAAATAGAACAAGGGGGATGGTGAACGAAGGTCGAGAAAACTGATAATACTAAACAAATCAGGATACTAATCTCTCGTCTACTTGTTTAGCAAGTGTAAGACTTGTAAGGAGCCCCAAGCGAAGGAAAGAGGAAATATGTTAAAACATGACGAAAAAAAAATGAATGAAATATACTGAGAGATAATAAAATAATGCAGAAATAATACAATGTTGAAGATAACTATTATATATGGTGTTGGGAAGAGGTACAGATGTGACCAGTTATTTTCTTTTTCTAAAATAAATGAACAGTAGTTATAATGCAGCAAATGTAACAAGGTGAAATAATAAGACAAGAAGCATATTTAATATAATCAAAAGAGTATTGTGTGAGAATAATTACTAAGTTTTCTTATTCTATCAATAATTTTCTATTCGTGTCCGACAAACTTTTTGAGCTTTTTTAAAAAAAAATTTAACTGCCAGTTTTTTTAAAAATAGGGATGGGGAAGTCTAAATATAATTTGGCACTCTATTTTGGTTTTTAATTAGCATTATATTAGAAATAGGAATAAAATGATAATGAAAATTCAATGTTTATGTATTAATAAGTGCTTAACAATGATTTCGGTTTTTATTTTCAAACGCAGGATACTATTAATATAATAACTATAAAAAAATTAACACTACACGTTATATATAAGTGATATTTATGTTATATAATTTTTGTATTTTATGTCCCACATAAACTTCAAAATGTTTCTAAGATAGTATGGAAGAATTTAAGGTTAAAAAGTGATATACTGACGTATCTAGAGTTTAAAACTCAATAGGAGAGGAGGATATGTAATGTTAAAAGATAGGGAAGCGCTTCAGTTCAAATTAACTGTAGCATATTATGATTTCCACAGAGGAAACTGCCATTGAAAGGTCATGCAACATTGATAGCTAAATGCAAACAAATATTAATTGTCACTGATCAGATGAGTGTGGTTAACGCAATCGAGAACAAAAATCAAAGCAAAATGTTGAAAATTATAAATCTTATTTAGGGAATGATTGGCTAAGATAGCCTTCATTTGGACCCCATCCTATCAAGGTATTAAAGGAAATGAGGTGGCTGATGTAGCCCGTTCGGCTCGATTAGGTCACAATAATGTTGTTAAACCTTTGATTGTGTACTTGTGTGTCTACTACAGTGAGGCATGTGTAAGCCCTTCTCCTAACGCAATGGAGTGAGAACTGGAAATCCAAACCTTCAAAATCACTTTAAGTCTAAACGTATATTACAAAATGGATGACAAGCATTAGAAAATCAATAAAAGAAGAAATCAACTATTACCACCTCAGAATCGGATATTGAAAATTTTCTTACGGTTATCTTCTCCGCGGTCTTGAATCCGTTAACTGCAGTAAGTGCCCCTAGGAAAATGAGCTACAACCTTGTAAAGTTTCAGGAAAATTAGTAAAATCTCTAATGAAGATTTTAAAACTTATAATGTTCTACAATAGAATTTAAAAACCTATGAACTACCAATAGTCTGGTAAGATAGGGAAAAATAAACGATAAATAAGTATTTATTTACACAATACGTTTCTTTGGGGGTCGACTGAGTTCTTGAAAATGGGAAACATGAACCGACCAAAAGGAGCAAAATATTTATTCTCAAACACAAACTTAAAATTATATAAAGCAAATTTAACTAGACACTACTGGATACATAATTGACATATTATTTAGCTCATTTGAGTAGTTTTGTTCTTGGTTTCCTACCCCAATGTTGACCCTGAAGTAAAATAATTAGTATATTTGTGATCTCTAGTGGGGAATCTTGTTGTCCATGAGATATCGGATAAATATCTCTGCTTCTGGCTTTACTCCCACTTTTGTGAAGTGAGTTTTGCACAGCTTTTTGGTCTTGTCCCAGTACTATACCGGTCTAGCGATTTTGGCAAAATAGTTGATAAGTTATGTTGCAACTGATTTTCTGCTCTTTCGTGCCTGTAATATCAGTCCAATCTGTTGTTTGTTGAGTTACTTCCTTCCACATTTCTTCAGAGTTTTGTTACTTATTAAGTTGGAAACAACTTCGCTTACTAGGATAGTCATCTTCAGATAGAAAATGTTATGGATCATCGGTTTGAAGGAACATTGGCCGAAGAAATATAATAACTTCGCCATTCTGCAGAGCTCCTAACGTACACTAAAAATCTCAAAAATACAGTGGTCCCAATTTAGATTGTAATAATATTTCACTTAAAACTAAAATTACAGTAACTGGACTTTATAGGATGCCCAAGTTTTTCTCATATTTAAAAATGACCATATGTTTATACGTTGAATTTTACAATGTAAACTCAGTTTTGTTTCAACATGGATATCTATAGAAATTTGATCATCCTTCGAATTTTAATTACAAATATTTCAAATTTCCACAATTAAAACTATATTAATAAAATACAAATGTGATTATAAATTTGGGATAAATTTGTAATTTATATTGAGGCACTTGAATAAAAAAATTGCGGGAAGTGAAAGGTCGAAACGTAGATTAAATTTCCATTTGATTCTTCAGGGTTACTGCCCCAAGTGGTCGTAAAGACATAGCCTTCTATTTCTACTGGAGCTAAAAGTAAAATACGTAATAACAGACCTTAGAGATAATTATAAGGTGAAAGCTTTTCATTAGAGTTTCTAGATTAATTCCAAGAAATGCGGACCTAAGAAATAAGAAGTAAAAAAAAAAGAAAAACATACAGAAAAAATCTATAAATATATCTTCATACTATTAATTTTAATTGTATATATTTATTTCATTATTCATTATATATTATTTCAAGTAGTTAATAAATTTTAGCCACTTTTATTGTATACTACTAACATTAGAATATTCTCAAATTTCTTAATTAAATCTATTTTTTTCCATACCCTTCATTAAAATAATAATATTAGTACTTCATACATATAGAATACATGAAAAGTATTATATTCACTTTACTGCGTATTTTCCCTTTGATTGCCTTCTGGTATTATTATTCTGGTTGATATAAGGTAAGTTAACCCGTAATTGGTCGTTCCGTGAGAATTTCTCTCAGGTTAATTGTTTTTTGGGAAGTTGCTAGAGAGAGACTGTGGCTCCCATCTTCTTAGAATCTGTAATTCATAGTCCCTTCCTTCTATACCTTGCCCTCCACCACTCTAGCAGCTCTGGGAAAGCGTCCAGCAGTCTTTCCCTGACAATATACCCTTCTCGTGAGACGTTATCTCACGCGTGACTAAGGCTGTTATAAAAATGTTCAAGTTGTGAGGATTTTTCTTATGTTCGACAAGTTCGCAGGCCGAAGACAGCCAACCTCGGACCGTAGCAACAGCCTGGTTAGCGGTGAGGGTAACTTCTTCCAAGTACTTCGCGGCAACTACAACTGCAACGTCATCTGCGAATCCAACAACTGTGGCTCCCTCCGGCAATGTCAATTTAAAGATTGCGTCGTACATGACGTTCCACAGGAGAGGCCCTAATACCGAGCCCCGTGGGACACCACCAGTCACCTTGTATCTCCTTTGGCCAATGTCTGAAAAATAAAACAGAACTCTATCTTTAAAGTAGTCAGTGAGAACTCTCATAAGATAGGCTGGCACCACCATAGTCCGTAGGGCATCTATTATACAGGTCCATCTTGCAGTGTTAAAGGCATTCTTAACGTCTAGCGTGATGATTGCTGCATAACACTTAGCACCTCTCCTCCACCTTGCTCCTGCAATTGCTGTCGGGCCATCTCGACTACCAATCCAACAGCATCTATCGTGGATCGCTCTTTACGAAATCCGTATTGAGCACGCGAGAGGCCATTAACTCCCTCCGTGAACTCTTGTAGCCTGAGGGAAAGGATCTTCTCGAATGCCTTACCCATGGTATCCAATAAGCAAATTGGACGATAGGTTGACGGGTCCTCCAGTCTTCCCTTACTCTTTGGAATGAGTACGAGGCGCTGTCTCTTCCAAGGTTTCGGAATTGAGCGTATGCACGAATTGAAGAAATCGATGAAAAGATCCGGTCGTTTCCTTAGAGCCACCTTCAGAGCTACATTAGGAATTCCATCCAATCCTGGTGCTTTGCCATGTTTTTTTTTTTTTTTTTTACGAGGGTCGGTGGATGTGTGTGTGTGTGTGTGTATTGTATTATATATTTCTATTTTGTATCTACATAAAAATATAGAGGTTTTTGAAAATTAAAAAAAAAAGTCATAACCGAAATGAAATAGGAATCTGAAATGACGTATTCAATATTGATAAATTATAGGAACGTGGCAGCAAATTTTTTGCTAAAACCGGCTTACCTGGAAAGTCACTTTATTGCATCTATTGTCTAAAAAAAAAGTAATAAAATGGAAAAAGATTCTAATAAACTCATCACATTGATGCAGGCTTAAGTGACATTTAATATCAGCAAAGTTTTTTCACGATTGAAGTACTTTTAATATTGTTTCTTTGAAATAATTACACTCTCTGGATATAAATAGGATAGGTATAAAATATAAATGAATTTGATTACTAATTAAGGAAAAAACCAAGAAAAGGAAGTTTTCATGTTTCCATAGTTGTTATGATAATGGTAATATTTTACTTTCGCTTACCGATAGTAAGGGGAAGTATTGCAATCCTGAATAATAAAAAATTTCCGTTCTAAAATGTGTAAGGATTAGTTTCTTCTTTGAGTAGAGAAGTAAGTGAACATTGTGTGATGCCCTCACCTGCATTTTTTGTAATGATTCGAATTTTTTTAACTGGAAATACCCAATCCTATCTTGGTTCTAACTAGTTCGATAATGGCCCCTGCCCCGATAGTTCTGGGAACTTGCTTGATCAGCTAAGTTTGTACACCATCAGCTCCGAGGTTGGTTAAACATCACTTCCATTCTGTCTTTTGATCAGTTTAAATTGCTTTCTCATAGCAAACATAGCTGTAATTTATTGAGTTTGAGCAACTGTTTTATTTAAATTACAAAGGTAAATATAAAAAAACATCGTTTTTAAATTAACCAATTTTTATTGGCCTCTCGAAAAAATAAATTAGAAATTCCACCACATCAAAGTCTCTTATATTCTATGATAATAAAGTAGATTTCACACCGAGCAAGAGAGAAAGTTAATAAGATTTTTTAAAAAGGAAGATAAAAATTAAATCCATGTTTTGTAAAGTGTGTTTATTAACTCCATGTAAAATAGTGTACATATTATTGTAATATATAATAGCAATAATTTTATTCTGTATTTCCTTTTCAGGAAGTTTGATTATTTTAATTTTTTAATTTGTTGAGGTGAAAAAAACTCAAATTTTCAATATGGGAATTGAAAATATGACATATATGTGGATGCAAAAGTGCGTGATTTTGGGATAATTGTCCCGAAACGTTAAACAAGCAAAGTATAGAATAGTTTATATCATTATTCTAGGAATTAGTATTTGTTTGTATTGGAAATTGTATATTTGTATTTGTACTGAGTGTGTACTCGCGTATGCATTGGTGTGTGTGCATATTTGCGCGGTTGTGCGTGCAACTTCATGAATTGCACAAGCTTTGTAATTAAGACATATCTGAGGCATTAATGACCAAAAGGTTTTTCGCCTTTAGACAAGAACAATCAAAGATTGGAGAAGTTGGCCAGTCCAAAAACTGGATGGGAATCCATTCAGATGAGTTGGATTATGTACAAAGACCAGTTCGAAGGAAATGTCTATGGACTATCGGGGTCATATTATTTTACAGGTTTCAGTGTATTATCACTTATTGCTTTAGGCTGTCCGGGGTAGCTTTATCTGTGATACGGATTACGTGGAATGGTGTTTCAGGCATCAAGAGAAACAACCACAGCTTTTACGGTACATCTGAATACATTCCAGATTAATGAACTGAGGCAGCCCAAATCCTAATTGCTAATCGGAATGTGTTGAATTTTAATTAATTTAAAGTTTGTTTACCTATCAAGTATACATTTATTTATTTGTTTCTTTTATCTTTATATAATTTTTACTTATTCAGTTTTTATGGGATATTCGAAAAAAAATCTTATATTATCTATTTTCTATACTTTTATATTTTTATTCATTTTTTGATGGTGGCACTGATTAAAAGTTTTACTTTAAAAAGTAAAAAATTGTAAATTTTTATTATACAGTGTTTAGCTAAACCTGTTATTTTTGTCCATTTTTAAAAATTGTTTACTATTTCTCCCTTCTAATATTTGTTGAGCATTAAACATATTATATTTTTTCTTTTTATTTCCTATTTTATCTTTCTTGTCCCTCAAATTATTTTCAAAAAGTTTTTTATTGTTAAATAAGGCCAATTTAATATCTTCTTAAACATATTTTCTTATTATTTGTAATTCTAAATAAATTTCATGTTAACTTAATTTTTATAGACTTTCATTTGGTCATTAGGTAGCAGTATTGCAGTATAGCTGTATTGCTTTCTTTTGTGGCCGGATTCAGTGTGGCACATAATTATTTAACAACCTCTATAAAGTGAGTACTCTTAATTGGAAGGAAAAACCTGGCGGTTATCTGTGTTCATGAGCAAATAACTGCCTTGAACAACCGTCGTTGTAGAAACAGTACTTCCTTCCAACTTACTGAATCCTTGAATCTTCATGTATTGGTGTATATTTTTTTATTTCGTTTAAACTTAGATATGAATGCGTGAGAAACCTTGATGTGCAATGACGTTTTCATGAAGAGTTTTTTTTTATTGTTAATTGTGAAATTGTGAATAAATAACGCATGATTATCAATGATTTAAACAAAAATCTTGTTTATATTTTCATATAGTTTATAAGTAGTTGGTTATACATCATTTATTCAATTTAGATTTGTCTTTTTGTTTACAATCGTTTCCTTTTTTTTATTTTAAGGATTTATAAATAAAAAATATTATAAAATTCTATTATATAGAATACATAAAATATTTGGGAAGTTATATAATATCGCTTTTCTGTCACACTCTCATGCTTTAGCTCATAGAAGCCCTTCTCATGCTGGGCCGAGATTGCGTGTGAGACAGTAGACCTAAGGAGCCTTAAATATTAAAAGCAATTGCCTTCGAGATGAGAGGGAGAAGACACTTTTCTCTTAAATCTAGGTTAACAGGAAATCGATTTGTCATTCTCTTTATTGTTCCTTTCGACTTTCAATTTCCCTTCCGTTTCATCTTTGAATTACAGCTCCTGGATCATCTGACCCCTCTGACAGCATTGCCATAACTCCTAGCTAGTACCTTCCAAATGGAAGTAATACATTTTGTATTACTTACGAGCTTGATCGTATTCAGCACAAACAGATGTTCAGCGAATGATAAAGCTCCACTGAACAATTTCAGAGCAATAGTTTAAAAGTTTATTCCAAAAAAATAATGGAGAAATGTTTTTTTCTTATATTTTAAGAATTAATCATTTCGGATACCCAAGTATAGCAAAGACAATAACAGTTTTTTTAATCTTATTAAATGTGTTAATACCTCTCAAGAATTAACACTGAATACAGTTTTTACTCATGTTTTTACGACAGATTTATTTCATAATTCACTGCTTAGTAACGAATATTTTAACTAGTGTGAAACAGTGGCCATTTAGATTACAGTGAATTTTAGAAGTATGCACGTATAACTGCATTTTTATTAAATAAATTATTTAAGGTGAACGCCTCATCTAGCTCATTTTGTTTGCTAAATATCTTTAATGTTTGTTTATTTTTCATTCATAGCGCTGTATCCTTAAAGCTACCTGTAATACTAATATACCTTCTTATTTTTTAACCAATCCACATACTTTACGGTGTCGGAGCAGCCTGGATCCATTCTTGAATACTTCTCTATCCGTTGTCAACTTCTTGACTTCAACAAGAGTGATTCCTCTGTTTCTTTTCAGATCCGATATGGGGTCCTTCCACTTATTACTCGGTCGTCCGAGTGGTCGTTTTCCCTCAGTATGTGCCTCCTAAATACTTTTCTATTGGTAGGCTTCCTTTGGACATGGGCAAAACACGCCAATTTTTCTCTATGTATATTTTGTATAAACGGTTCCCGACCTGTTTCTTCTATAATTTTCATTCAATCGAATATTTTCATTCGGCTTCTATACGGTTTTGGAATTTAAAATACGCACCACATATTTTAAATTATAATGAATTTGTTTAAACATGAATCCGAATAGAGTTTTTTAAAATGTAACATTTTATTTTCCGAATAACAAAAATCAACGTTTTGTGAATTTATTTTAACAGTCATCATGGAAACCACTAATCTTACGAGAACATTAGTAACACCATAAACTACTTTTAGCATGATCAACCAGCTTCAATTTGGCTTCTAGTAGTCGCCGGCACGTCTAATAATTCCTGAAGTATAGTTTTTATAAACTAAAAGGCTTTTCCAAACTGTGAGGAATCAATATTATAAGAATTTATTATGATAAATATCAAGGAAGCCGTAATTTACAGAAAATGAGCGAAATTACGATTAAATGTTTTTTTACCTTAATATTTTACCTAAGTCTGTTTCATGATCATCTTTTATTATTATGTTACAATACGCCAAAATTCAATCAATAAAATGCTAAGCTTAAGCAATTAGATAGTAAATTTATTTTTTCATTATACAAAATATATTTATGACTATAATAATGAGAATAGTGGTAAATTTATTATTTTTAGAAACTACCCCTTTAATGGGGTTATCTACTAGTTCCAGAACAGTAAATTGTGGGAACTGTATGACAACCAGGGCGGGATACAATAAGCTGTCCGTGTTGGGAGAATTCATTGAAGTCCCAAATGAGCTCTCTATTGAAAATTCTGGCTACGAGCCCAAAAAGGAACATTGATCTGGCCCCTAGAACGTGTCATGCACAGCCTTCTATATATAAATATATGTTTGTATACCTACCTATATAAATATACCCCTACCCCTAACCCCTCCTTTCCTAACATCCTATTCTTCCTCCCACAATGGTCTCTCTTGTCTGCCTTTTACCGTCTTCTGTTACTTCCTTATATATCTGCTTACACGCCCTTTCTCTATATTAACAATAAAAAATTCTTGGAAAAAATATTAAATAATTTAAATATTAAATTTTATTTATTTTTTATTATTATCCCGTTAGAAGAGAGTATTCCTTGCTCGAACTTCCTTTTAAATCGCACAGTGAAAAAAACAAAAAAACATAAGTAAGGTAAATAATGAAAGGAAAATAAATTACTAGGAAGAAAAAATTCATTTTATTGAAATTATTATTTAATTTCTTTTCAACAAAAAAATAGAATATTAAAAAAATTGCTGATCAATTTATATTGTATACATATATTTTATTTTTATTTATTTACTGATGTTTACAGCACAGTTAAACAGTAATAGTTAAAAAATCCAACTATATGTGAATTATTTTACAATTACATGATATTGGAGAATCGACCCATTGGTACAGTTTTAATTACATTTCTAAAGTAAAAGGTCTCAAGGTTATTATTTTTAGACGCCGAGCAGCATCGTCAGGAATTAAAGAAGAATCTCTATTAAAAACAAGGTTAGAAAGTTTATCGTGAAAGGATTGATATCTGGTACTGGCCAAATTGGCAACACATGGGCATTGAAGTCATTATGGATGATATTATTTGTGACAAATTTATTGAGGATATCATGAAGGATTTTGGAGTAAGGATTGATTAAGAGAAGATTTAAAAAAAAATATTATTAAGGTGTAATTAAAAAAAAAATATTGTTTCTATACATATATTTTCTTTTTGCGATATGAAGGGGTTATGGCAAGCAGGTTCGGTTTATACAAAATAACAGCTCATTACTGTATATAAATTTACAGTAGCAATGTACAAATACTAATTTGGTGAGGCCATCTCTAGCTCAGGTGGTTGAGGGCTGGTCTTAGCAACCTGAGAACTGCGGGCGTCGCCGATTCGAATCCGACCTGGGGGTGGACTTTTTTCATTTGGTTGGGGCCCTACAAATTGAAAACCTCGACCTTCCACCATGGTTAGAATAGGTTGGTCCTCTATAGATACCCCCTTCCCCCGTTTGTCAGATATACCCAGGAAGGTGGTCATATATAAAAAAAAAAAATACAAATGTGGCCATTTTTTCCGATCCCTCTGAAACAGAAAAATAAAACATAAATTAGTATTACGTATGTGTTGTATAAATCAAATTATATACAATCTTTTTGTACCGTTGGTATTTAAAGGTATACCGTGAAATATTTAGCTAAAGTTTGATCTGTCCATTCTGTGAGAATTCTACTAAAATCTTTGGTCTTCGAGAATGTCTTATAGTGCCTTACCACTGAGTTGCCCGTTTCCTCTGTATTTATAATGTATAATTCATCGTTTGATAAATATTATAACCTATTAGGTTTAAATTAAAATATATGATAAGTTAATTTATTTTAAATAATTTATTTCTCATAAAAAAAGACTTTTTATTTTTAATTTTTTTTTTTACTTACAATGTTCACAGCAAAATTCTAAACTAACATTCAAACAAAATTCATTGCATTAATTTTTCAACTATTTGTTTTATTATGTTGGTTTATATGCGAAATTGAACAAACACGTTGTATTTATCTGTGGAAAAGCATTTTTTCTAGCGTCTACAAAAACATTACACTCACTCCGGGACTAAAGAACCCCAGTAAACACATTTATTTCAGTTTTTCATAAAGTGAATTTCATTGGAATCCATGCTGGGTTCCAATGACTTTCATAGAATCTATCTCTACTTATTTTTTTAGTTCCAATCTGATGAAAAACGAAAAAAAGTTTATAAGTAAACAACAAACAGAGGCAACATGTTGAGTATAAATTATAAATTAGTTTTCTATTTCTTAGTTTGTTCTGCCTTTTATTGATTTTTTTTTCTATCTTGTTGAATTCTTATTATTTTATTTTATTATTTTTTCGATTTATTTCATTGTGATCTACATAATTTATAAGGCTCTAGATTTGAATGATTTGTTTTTTGGATTTTTATAACCCTATATTCTTTATAGCTATATTTTGTTTCTCATTAATATGCAACAACTCTATCACTTCATGAATATCAAATGAGTTTTAATAAATAAAATCTAGAATAACAGCTAAAACATCAAAAAAACTAGTTGCATAAATTCCTCTGCCGGTATTGAATTTAATTTTTTCATCTGATATTGGTGAGGGGGAGGAGGTGTAGGCTTAGTCGAAAAAAAATTAAATTAAAGGCAGAGAGATGCATCCAGTTCACTAGAATCGTATTCACAGGAGTTTTAAGTTGTTGAGAAAAATAAGTTTATTTTATTATACTAAAATTTACTTATAAACAGCTACCCAAAACAGGGGCCACGAGCGTATTAATTTTGAGACCCGGGTCGGAAAAAATATTTTGAACTATTATACAACAACAATGTTTTCCCGCCTATCATCATTGAATTTCGTAAGGTTCAGGTGTATTTTGGAACAGTTTGCTGTCAAGACGTGTACAGTTGACAGTTAAGCGTGGCAATTAACGCGCCATGAGAGTAAAACTGTTGTGATTGTAAACGCGGTCAAAACAGTAGTTAATGTGGACAGTTGCTTAACTGTCATTACTTGTACTATCCACTATCACGCCAGTGCTAGTGCGATAGTGCAAACATTCTGATTTTCTCAGATTATTTGTGGTGTAAAATGGATATTTCCATGGCTCTATGCAAGTATTTTTGGTCGGAAGAATCAGCAGCACT
Source organism: Halyomorpha halys (assembly GCF_000696795.3). Taxonomy (NCBI): domain Eukaryota; kingdom Metazoa; phylum Arthropoda; class Insecta; order Hemiptera; family Pentatomidae; genus Halyomorpha; species Halyomorpha halys. The sequence goes on along the minus strand of NW_027116659.1, from coordinate 342,549 downwards.
GGATGCAAGTAACAAAGAGCTCTGATTCACAATATTGAAATATGGATCATTGCTATAATTCACAATTTTTTCTAAAAAGATATGTATTTAGCGACAATAGATGTTCAATTGAAACAATATTTGAATTTTAAATTTACGTTTTAAGTTAAATTTTTCGTTCTGTAATGAGGGTAAAATAAGGTGTAAATCATGTAGTTACTGAAATATCAGAACACCTTCAGCAAAATGATTAGAATAAGGAAGATTTCTTTTGTAACAGACCAATTTTTACAATTAAACAATAATTCAAAAGACACTAGTTAGATGCACAGGAGTAACTAAAAAGATAAAATTATTTTTTACATACTCTGGAAGTTGTATTACCTCTAGGTTACAATAGGCGCTAGAGGATTCGTAGGTATTTTTAAAGATATACATAGGCATCTATTTCCGATTTAATTTTCAATTCTCACTCATTAATTACTACTAAACTGTAGTTTAGTACTGCATTACTGGGTCCTAATTCTGATATTTACTAATTGATATTATTCACCATCCAAGGTAAATTTATCAATAATTATAATTTAGTCATAAATATATTCATGGTAACAAAGACATTACGGGATAAAAGAATATTCCTCTCTGGATTTTCAGTTCGTTTTATCGGCCTTTACAGCTCATTAGGCCGCCGCAGATGTAAATTGAGTTTGGGTTTTCCTGTGCCAGGTCAGAACCATGGCAGGATAAAGGAATAAAGAGGTGGGCATCAATATAAGACGGGTTGTATCTTCACCAGGAGAGTATATATAAATTATCTTCTCACCTCGCTCTGATTTATTGGTCAGGTCCTGGGATAGACCTTTATAGTAGTCAGCCATTAGTGAATGCTTTTATCTATTTTAGCATCGCCTGTATGGATTTATAATTTAATATATTTCAATATCTAATCAATAAATTGGTAAGAGCATTCATATAAACTAAAATTATAAATATAATTTATCATCAACTTACTGCTGAGCAGATTATTGAAGTAGGTGGGCAACAATGTTATGCATTTTATTATGAAGCCTCTAAAAGTTAATTAAATAATATAAACGTGAATAGAATGACATAGTATTCAAGACTTTAAATTTTGATGTAAATAATTTCAACGTTCCAACTGGTGAGGAGATTTGTGGGCATCTCCTATCTTGTGACTATGCCCCTACTCTTTTCATAGTTGGCTGCTAAATAAACTATTTGATGCACCCGTCTGTCAAGATCCTGCCCTCGAATTTACAGAAGACCGAGTCATGATGGACAGGACCATGACGAAATATAGTTTTCTATTTCTATAATTTCGATGGCTTACTTTACAGTGGTGCTAAGTAAATTTCCACTAGTCTCACGAAAAATACAATTAAAGGTCCTTTCATTAAGAAAAAGTAATTAAAGTTGTATTTTTCCTAAAATAGAGAACTTAATGAAATTTTTTATGTAGGTAGTAGAAATATACTTAGCACCGCTGTGAATAGCCCGTTACTGATTATAACCTATCACCCCAATTCGTAATCCTATGTTAGGCAATGACAGTTTTTTTTTTTTGTTAAACGGTTACCTAATCTTTATTTTTTATAAAATATTAATGTTCAATACAATATATACTGATTATAACTTTATATTATTTTATTGTTTTTTAGTTCAAATTAATCCCAGTACTTTCATATAAACTTAAAAGTTATTTATCCTACAATCTCAACTTAGTGGAAATCACTTCTATATGCCAAGGAGCGGAACGTATTACCAGGGTTATTAGGCCAATAAAGATCAAATTAAATTATAAATTTGGTAGCAAGTTTAGGTACTTAAGGGGGGTGGGGTAATCCGGTGTGTGATAGGCAGGGTGTGAACTTGCCTCGTAATCTCAGATTAAACAAATCCTAATCTACAGATGTTTGCTTCCAGTCGAGATTGCCAGATATTGTTTGCCACGGCTCTCAGCTCCTCCCCACCCGGCTATTTCATGCTCTCACTCGCCCTAGCTCAGTTGAGTATCAATAAATGATACCCAGCTAATGTACGTTGGTTTCCGGGCGTATAGTGGTCACGAGGATATGTCTCATTAGTACTATTGTGCGTTGCTTAGAGAGGAGAACTGGTTTAGTTCAATACATGATAGGCCTATAACAATAAAGTCATTTTAATGATTGAATAAAACTTGAATTGAAGAATGGTTATTTATTATCCTCCTATCCAATTTTCAGGTCAAAAATTAAATTTTCGTGAAAAACTATGCACCCATCTCCAGCATCTACACCTTAATACTTTTTCACTATTATATATGTAGTAATAATAAACAGAATTATTTAATAGAAAAAGTCTTACAATTAAATAATTTTTAAACATAATTTTGCTTAAGTACCTAATTTGCCCCATTACTATTGGGTGAGTAACAAATTAGTAAATATATTACAAAAATAAAGGTTCTTATCATGGAATCGTTGAATACAAAAATACATCAACTGAGCATTGTTCTGTTTCAATTTTTGACCTTAAGAATAGGAGGAAAGAAGGTATTTGTGAAATAATAATGGCCTATCGGGAATGCGCATTTGTATTATAGAATGGGAGAAAACTAATATGACGGTTATAAAATTAACCTTTTAATTAATGAAAAAATACGAAGATAATTAAAAAAGGGAGTCTCCTATTTTTTAATAAATACAAAATTATATTTATTATTTTTTAATATGTATACAATTTTATAGGTTGAATATTTATTGTGTATTTTTCTACATGATTGCAAGTTTGATCGATACATTTTTTAATTCACTGATACAGCATTTGAATTCCTATAGCATTCCAGTTCATCACTATATCATTGAGAAAGCGTTGAACCTCAACCACCACCTGCTAAGAATTGAATCGCCTTCAGATCAGTTGCCTATAACAGGGATTGTATCAGAAAGGTCTAGCTGGCGTAGTGTCAGCGAAAATTAACAAAAACACATTATGATATAGATTAATGAATATATAAGCCGCCAGAAAAAATGACCTAGTATAAAAAAGCAGGAAAAAGGAAGACATAAAATTAAATGCTTATACATGCTAAAGTCATGACAAATATGTTTTAGAGTCGAAAGTTGGTTTTGTTGGTTACTCTGTACCTACTGGAACCACGAAACTTCGTCTTCTCCCCTGCGAACACTATTAAGATCTGGTCACACCTGCTTGTTTACCGAAGGAGTTAAAATGACGCTTTTTTTTCCAAAGGAGAGCTTTGTCCTAGAGCGGCCAAACGTGGAGTTAGGTGCCGACAAAGGCAGGGGAACTACTCCTCTTACAACTTCCTCAAGTGAGGCTCTGTATTTACATTATTACTGTAGTCAAACATTATGATGTAATTAGCCACTTAAGAAGTAATTAAGAAGGTAGAGTTTAGGTTAAAGTCAGAATTATAAAATACAATATTTATTATTTTACCTCTATGAAACTCCCAAATCTATATTTTGGACAATAAAAGTACTAATAATCCCTGACTAGGGAAATATTATCTAAATAAATAAATAGAATAGAATAGAAAATTAATTTTATTCTGGGACGAGGTCCCTTTAGAATAACGTAAATCTACTGTAAAAGAAAGCATATATATATGTACATGTGTGTGCGTGTATATATATGTACAACAGTTTATTTTTATATTCTTATTATACAATTATATAATAATGTTCAGTCGTAACTTTAAATTAACTTTTTTTCCAAATAAAAAAGCATATCCAATAATAGAATAAATAATACAAATGAATCTACAACATAAATAAATAAAAAATAACATAAATTATTATTCTAAATTGAATAACTTAAAAGCAATACAGTGTCAATGCTAGAAAAATGACGTGGATTGTATGTTTGGTTATAAAATGAAAGCAAATAAACTAAAAATTGTATAAATAAATAAACCTCGAATACATAGCTTACAATGAAAAAATAAATGAATGTACTGGAGTATATGCAAAAATAGAATACAATGTTGCTAGTAAGTTTTAATACTTTGACTATAGGCTATTAAAATAAAATTACTATTTCGAATATAGTAGCTTGGATTGATGGAATGAACTCATGATATAGGCGTTGCTACTTTTTAACAAAAACAAAATCTAAATGCTGTGCTTAATTCTGTCATCTCTCTCTTTGGCCTTTGTCCTCTTACAAGTTAGCTAGACAGTAGCTCCTCTGTCATTGTCTTCATAAAATATTTGTTAAAAATGTTCTTCCCTAAACAAATATGCTTTCAAATGTCAAATCATTATATTTTAAGGAGAAATATGAAGTACTTGAAGAATTTCCTAAAATTGTTATTTTTAAATCTTGTACATCTTAAACCTATTTCAAAATTTATTATAAAAAAAGGATCAGTTGTTAATTGCTGAACATTTGATAATTGGGTTAAACGTATGATAATATGATCTTGGTAAATATAGGTATAAATAGCAAAACTTTAAGCGATTAATGATGGCTTCTATGTTCATCCACAAGTTTTTATGTTTAATTCCTCCCGCATCCAATCCTTACAATCCAAAATCTTACGTAAACACCTTGATGCATCTTATTACATTACAAATAAACTCATTCACAAAGACCTTAACATCCCATTCGTTGCAGATTTGACCCAAAACAGATATGCGTCTTTTCATTCCAAGCTCCTTAACCATCCTAACCCATTAATTCATAATCTTTCATCCTTAACAATCCCTGATAATCCTCCGAGGCGTCTGAAAAGAAGATAGCCCCGGGACCTTAATTTAAATTAATTTTTGAAGTACCACCGATGGGTGGTTCCTTTCCAAGATTTTCAAGTGTATAAGAAACATACAACATATTTACTTATTGTATTATTTTGTACAGTTGTAAATTACTTTAAATAAATAAAATAAAAAAAAAGTTTTCAGGTTTTTTTTTGCTATATTCTCATCGACAGAGATATTTATTTTACTCTATTTATTGTACTTAAAAATTAAGACTGCTTTATGTGAGAAGCATATTGGCCAATTGTGTTGAGGATATGGTATACTCTTCGGCATTAATCCCTCTCCATCGTTTGCTAGTTTCTCGTTTAAGCAGCCTTTCTTAACAGAACGCACAAGATTGTATGTTATCATATCATACAGTATTCTTTAGGCACGTTTATTCTTTATTGTTAAACATGTTTATTTAGTTTCGCTGCTATGTTATTAATCGTATTTCCGCTCAGCCAATATTCCAATCAAGCTGAAATTTAGTACAAATACAGAAAGCTCCCTTTACGAAAACCTATTCAGTTCCAGGAAAATATTTATCCATTCAAAATAAATTCAATGTAGACTATCAAAAGAGGATATGGGGAAAAACTCTATTTATCCTTCGAATCCAGTAGACCGTGGTTTAGTTTTTCTTTTTTAATAGCCTATAAACCAGTTATTGTAGTCTTTATTAAATAATGTTGTGGATGTTTGATATCTGTTTGATATACTCTCTTTTATCCGCGTGTAATAAAAAACATTTAAATATTTAGTTTCAAAACTTAACAGGTCTCATTCTAATCGTTTACTGGTAGATAAAATCGACTCGATGTTGTGCTTATTTGGATGAATTACACCATATAATGAAACTGTCTAAAATTCATACAATGCTAATAAAAATACACCAAAATAAAATTTTCCTTCTATTAATATTTAATTGATTAATTTTAA
>NW_027116659.1:336372-336671 GCF_000696795.3 Halyomorpha halys | reverse complement strand
ATCGTTATAAAACCGTTATACAGCTTGCATACTACCTCCTCCCCACTCCTCCGCGCTTCCGCTTCAATGTTTCTGTCTGTTCAATATATTCATTTGGACAGGTATGTTGTCCTATATGGCTCTCTGCTCATTTATTGTCATTTTGTATCATTATTATTATTTATTTTTTATTTTTATTTTTATTATTCTTTCATGACGTTTATTTTATCTCTGTATATTTATATATATATATATTTTTTTTCCAGTATTGTTTTCGTTTTATATACATCTCCTGTACTTTTTTAGCTTTATATTTTACG
>NW_027116659.1:327554-331797 GCF_000696795.3 Halyomorpha halys | reverse complement strand
AATCTTACTTCATTTGAAAACAATGTTTATGTTTTAAGAAGTCAATTATTTTGTTTTAAAATTTAAATGAGGGCAGACGTCTCTCCTATGCACCTTATCATATCGTTTTATTTAATTATAATAAATTTAACCAAATATGGGATAATTGAGATAATACTATAATAGAGGGAGGGTAAAACATTTATTCCGAAATTATTCTATTTGACTAAAAGTAAAAGGTTAAAAGAAGCTAATAAATAAGTAAAAGAGTAAATATGTTTACGGAAGATAGATAAATAAAGCGCCAACGAGTGGAGTGATGGAATGGAGAGAGGGCAATCGGCTCGATTGGTGCGTACCATCTTGTTCTCTTCTAAGCAAAACGGGGCTGCTCATTCGGTGCGTTTGCTCAAGTAAATACACGGCCCTAGGATCTAGAAATTTTAGATATATGGAGCATATACCTTTATATTTTTTAAAATTATAAAGTGAATCTTTAGTGTCATTTTAATTGTTGATTGATATATCTTAGATTTACAAGCCACCGCAAAGTGTGTCCTAGTATAGAAAAACAGCTGAGAAAAAGAATGAAAAAAAATTAAATACTTTTTTTCGGCCAAGACTCCCATTAGAATCCTATAACTGCCTAACCATGGTTGGATGTCAACGTTTTTCATTTTGTGGGACCGCATCTCAATAAAAAAAAGTCAACACCCCAGGTGTATTCGAACCGGCACCGCCAATAGACAACAAATTGGTAAGACTGTGTCTTAACCACTGAGCTACGGGCGACCCGAAATTAAATACTTATAACAAATACTAGTAGTATATATCAAAACATATAATTTTAATAATATGACTGAATAGAGGTGGAAAAGGTTTTAAAATGACCAATAGAAAGAGCCAAAAGGTTGTAAAAATGTAAAATAAATTGAATAAAAAAAAATATACTATTTTATAGTTTTATTTTTAAATATTTGGTCCTTAGTATTGTATTTCTTCCTGAATCATTTCGATCAATACTTAATATTTTAATTATTCGTTCCGCCTCATAATTAAATAACCAGGATAAACGTCTTGCTTTTTTCATAAAATTTATTTTTATTTCTATTGATGCTTAGAACTAAATATATAAATATATTAAAAATTTACGTAAGAATAAGTTGAATGTTACTGTCTTGAGATCTGATAAATTTCAGCGAAATTCTACTCAAACTAGCTCGGCAATTTTTGAGGTTTGTACTGATTAACACATTAGATGTTTGGTTACCTGTTTTTCCTTAACAAGGTTAAAGGCATGGACAAAGACTTTGAGAGAGAAAGCTAGAGTTGCAGGCAGTTTAGCAAAGTCCTCGGCTAAAGTGGCCATTAGGAGAACTAGAAAAAGAGAATTGCTCCTGGAAGGAAAGTGAGGCGATGCTAAGGACCGCTATTAAGGGAAATATGTCGCCCGGGGTTATGGAATTATCTAATTACACGGGGCGTGAGCTACTGTAATGTGTTCTGGATCGATCCTCGCCGGGAGGGGGGGTGGCCTATTCTCTCCCACTTACATGATTATGTGGTCCTTTCAGGGCTCTGTCTTATTCTTGTCTCGATGTCTTCGACCATAGTTTTTTCTTCCCACGTCTCTCTGAAATAGCTATTGTATATAAGTGTATTATTGATGGATCCTTCTCGGAATACCACTAAAGCGTAAATGTACTTACTTTTATAAGAATAAATTGTACGTGTATTTCGAAAATTGTTGCTATTTGGAGGAAATAGGTAAATATTTAAATAGAGCAAAATTTTGTTGTACTTTCATTATTAGTTTATATCTTGAGGTGGGCACACAAGCTCAAGACAGTGGGGCTCCTCACAAAATGTATTTTTATTATAACTAAAATAACGGAGGCTATTCCCTTTCAAGCATGCTTGAGTACCTGAAGGTAATTTTAGAGGAAACACCTTAGAGCCTTTCCGAAAATGTGTTTTATTAAGACGGATATCAGATATCATATTTTATTTCCAATAGAGATCGCAGACCTAAATATATTTGCTATATGTATACATATTGTGGGACAGTGGTAGCAGCGTGGTAACGCGCCAGTCTACCAAACCACAGGTTGTCAGATCGAATCCCCAGTTCCACCCGGGCTTTTTTCAAGCACAATGTAATTCAAAACTCACTGACAATTTTGAGGCCGTTTGTGAGGCCCGTTAGCCAATGGGTGGCACTCACAAAAAATAGGCGGGGGAGTGGCGAACCTACCCTGCAAAAAATAAAAACACATCAAGAAACGCGCGATGTATTAGTAAATGCATTGTGTAGGAATACGATGTATTTACTAATACATCGTGCGAGGACTTAGGCCTCCATGGTCTGTTGCCCATAAAATAATAATAATAATAATAATAATATATATTTATTATTTATCAGTTCCCTTAAGTTACTGATTTGTTATGAGTTTACTATTTTTTTTGTTTAATTATTCAAAATTGTTATTAAAAAATATATTATATAATTTCTCACCATTTCGGAATCATCGGAACGCACTTTATTATGACTATGATACAGTTCTCCACTCAAATTTCAAGGCTAAATGAATAATTTAGAATGAAGAAAATTAGCAAAAAAAATAGCTTGATTAAGAAAAAAAAACTAATGTGCTCTGACCGTAGGATACTATATTTTATTATAACTTTAATAAAAAAAAAAATTAAATTTTAGTCGATCAGAATTTCATGTTTAGCATGAATACTCTATTAACAATTCTTTTTTTTATGCTGAATGTAAATGATTATAAGAACACAAGACATCGAAGGGAAAAGAGTTATTGCTTGTAAAGGCAATATTGTTTTAATACTAAGTGAACCGTTTATTAAAATTGGAATATTGGAGAATAGAAGGGGGAAATGATTTCGGTTGTTTTAGGGTGGAATCGGGAAATCTGTTTTGATCGATTTCGGTCCTGATGTAATCTCATCGATATTCCACTTGGTCGTAAAATTTAAATCGTGCTAAAATAAAGCTTCTTTTCATTTTTAAATATTGTTTCATAAATAACTATAATAAAATAATAAATTTGAAAATTTTATTTAATAATTTTAGGTGATTATTGTGTCGTTTTTTAATGTACTGAAACTAAATATGGACGTTGTTTCCTTCTATTATATGAAGATTTTCTCCGTATCCCTAATATATAATTTCAGTTTTATTACACAAAGATTTTGAAAATCTTCAGAAAAGTTTTTCCAGTTCATAGTCATGGCTCCTAGGATACTCAACTTTCAATACTTCAACTTCAATTTTTCATGGTACCTAAAGGCCGCTAAAATATAGCGTATGTCATGAATTGGAATATAGTATAATTTTTCTAGCAGGATCAAAACATTTGAGTTTATTTAAATTTGTACGAGTAGTAAGTTTTTTAAGGTAAATTTTGTTGTTAATTTTATTTTTTGTATATTTATTTAGTTTACTGTTGTTTTTTTTTATTTAAAAAATTAATTAGTACTTCTTACTAACCTATTTAATAATTTCAAATGGTGGTATGATTTATTTTTGTTAAGAAAATGGCTAATAATTTGTGAAGAAATTGTAATCGGAATACTTGTTAACCCTTTGCTAAATTATTATAGATATTTCTATGATATATAAGATTACGTTTATAATGTGTCCTCTATGTTGAAGTATATTCTGTTGGTGGATTGAGAAAATTAAACGCTTATATAGAATATCTATTTTTAAAAAAAATAAAAAGTTGAAATTTTTCCACTTTGCGGTGAGAGCGAATTTGTTTAAAGAGAGTGAATTACCCCTGCATTGACTGGATTCAAATACGTTTTTGTCGTTCAAAAGAGGAGAGAATTCTGTTGATAACACTGAAGTATGATTTGAAGGTAATTTTTATTTAAATAATCCTAAATACTTTGTCTTACATCTTGAATTCAAATTAACCTAATGTTTGTGTCATTTAGTATATTTTAACATCCTTTTGATACCATAAAAATTTCACGTTGATGGATTGGGTCCTAAGAAAGTACCCTAGGTGTTAAGAAAGATTTTTGTGCTACTTATAATGATTTTGAAAAAAATAAATAAACGTGATGAATGAAAAGGGCTTCATCACACCGAAAAACATAAACATGGCCCAATATCGAACTAAAATTTAGTTGTGTAATCTTCTGTTTTTTTTTTTTTTATTGAAATTGTTTTTATTGTAATTTTGTGTATTATTATTTTTTTGTAACTTCTTTTGTACAGTTCTGTTATTTTCGA
>NW_027116659.1:310260-326457 GCF_000696795.3 Halyomorpha halys | reverse complement strand
TTTAATTTCAGCTTAAATCTAAAATGCAGAGATATTCACATACTGAAATATATAGGGAACAAATTTATATACTTTTAATTATTAAAACTATTATTCTTTTGAAAAATATTTCTTTGTGCTGTGACCAACTATGTTTCACATTTATTATATAATTTAATTATATATTTTTCGCTCACAGGTCAGTACCGGTCACCTCGGATAGTGGAACATCCTAGTGACGTGACAGTGCCTAAAGGGGAGCCAGCTACCCTGAACTGTAAAGCAGAAGGAAAGCCTGATCCTAAAGTGGAATGGTTCAAAGACGGCCAGAAGATCGACACCACATCGCCAGACTCAAAAGTAAATAATTTTTTTTTTTTTTTTATGTTTATAAATTTTATATTTCCAATGAAGACAGGAAACTGCACGCAGATTCCGACTACTACAGCACTTACTAGACAAACGGTCTAAACTTCCAACTCATTACAAAAGACTGATCTACATGACAATAATAAGGCCCATCTGGATATACGGAGTTGAGCTTTGGGGCTCCACTAAACCATCGAATTCCTCTCGTATCCAATCTTTACAATCCAAAATCCTTCGTAAAATCCTCAATGCTCCTTATTTTGTTACTAATAAAACCATCCATAAAGACCTAAATGTTCCTTATGTAACCGATCTAGCCCGAACCCGATATTATTCCTTCCATAATAAACTCCCTAACCACCCAAACCCACTCGTTTCTAACCTTGCTTCCTCTTCCATTCCTGGCAATCCTCCAAGGCGCCTGAAAAGAAGATGGCCTCGTGACCTTATATTGTAAACTGTTTTAGAGTTCTACTACTGGGTAGTTTCTCTACATCTTGTATCACATCATATGTCATTATGATCAAATTTACTGGTTGTATTTTTTTATACAGTTGTAAATATCAACAAATAAATAAATAAAAAAAAAAAAAAAATATTTCCAATGATTAATTCTAATATTATTTGCAATTAATGGTTATTACTTACTTATTTCTTATTAGTATATATTTCTAATTTTTTGTTAACATATTTTACTTTTTTTTGCTTCATTACAAATTCATCTTTCGTATTTATGCCTTCTCTTTTTTTGGAGGAAATAGGATTAATTTAGAAAAAAAAATCAGAATTTTTTGTAAAATAGTTTCATTTCCTCTTATTAATTTGTCAAAAAAACTAAGTCCGATGGAAAAATTTGAATCTCATTTAGAAATTTTCAAGGAAATTATATTTTTCCCCCAACCTCATTGTCATTTATCACAATAGTTAATAGTCTAAGATTTGCTTTCACATTTTATCGGCAAAACCATTTTTGATGAAAATAACACTTTTTCCGTTATACGCAGCCCACCTGTACTTGTATTTTTTTTGCTTTTAATAGACAAAAAATGACAGTCATAAAAACTATCGCACAAAAAAGATTGTATAAAAACGGGTTTGAATGTTTTTTTATATCACTGCGTGTAGTACACCGGATCTGTGTTTCATTTTCTTCTTTTCATTTTTATTTGTATGATTAATAAAATATTAAATAATAATTTTAATTATACCATCAGGTGCAAAGGGTCCTTTTGCCGGACGGTTCTCTGTTCTTCCTGAGGGTATCACATGGGAAGAAGGAACAGGATGATGGTGTTTACTGGTGCGTCGCTACCAACCAGGCGGGATCCTCCACCAGTAGGAACGCCACCCTCCAAGTTGCAGGTAAGTCGTTACTGAACATTTTTCTGATTTTTTTTTTTATAACTATTCAATACCAAAATAATTTATACCACATTACTTTCATAATAATTAACAATGTATTTTTTGATGTATTTACGAACTGATGAAAACCAATTAAAAAAAAATATATATTGTATCATCAATATTGTTACTTACTAGCAACCTCTTTTTTTGTTGACATGTTTTATTTAATAAACACCACAAAAAATGTGTAACTTACAATGTCGGTAGCTTTTTCATATTGCAACAAAAACCTAAGGGTCCATTAAAAACTAGTATCGAGGTGGCTATGTTTAATGATCTGACCCCAATTGATATTGTTAGGTACTGTTCACCGTGGGCGTGATCATTCATTGATTAGGTAGAAGGTTAATAGGCAGGATGGGTCATAAGGGTGCCAGCCTCTAAGGATAGTAACTTTTCTCTACAAGTACTATTCCTATAGGCAGGAAGGAAGAATGAAAGTCCGGACTGGGTACAAGCCGCCGGTCCTTTCGACAGGAGAGAAGATAGAGGAAGGAGAATAGATCCATAGAAGGCAGAGAAATAAAAGGCAATATACATTTCCAAAAATATAATACTAGAATGTACTGATCCTCTAAGAACAGTGTTATCCTCTGCCCCCTGAGCTTGAGAGATTTTTTTTTCTGACCTGCTAGGAAAAATTAAATATATACAAAGAAGAGATAAATGTATATACGCAGGCAAAATAATATATCTTGGTTTGCCAATGTGGCATTATAAGATAAGCTGCCGGGTCCGCTGAAGGCGGTGTCATCGATGATGGCATGAGTCTACCGTGAGCGTACTAGGAATAGGGGGGGCTATTCCGGCTGGCTGCTGAGGATGAGAGTCCCGTGAGGCGGGGTCTTATAATTTTGGCCTAGTTAAGTCTCTATTAAACGCCATCGAGAGGTACTACGTTTAAAACGTTAGCTTTCCGCGGATCCGCATTGATTCTATTGAAATCATTACTAATTAAAATAATACATTAATGGATATTAAAATATCTTATATAGTTTTCATATAAAACAATTAAGGTATATACATGAAATATTTATATATGGATTTTGCATGATATCACAAGTTATTCCCGTATTAGCTGGTAGGTTGTGCTATAGTGGTTTTGGTGGCTGTAGTAGTTACAGTCTAGATCAGCAAGTAGCGGTGTAGCTACACTAGTAATCATGTAGGTTGAGGAACGCTGTACGCCCTAGCATTTATTTAGCTAAGAGAAAATTATTTTTAAAATATCCCTTTAGTTTATAAAAAGTTTCACAAATATGTTTGTTCATTCCTTATTGTTATTTGTAGATTCTATTATTTAATTTCACTGCTGTGCATCATTCACTTGTTGTATTTGTCCAAATCCATTCGGAATTGTTGAGTCAAGACTTGAATATATTATGAAATTCTAACAATATAATACGAATATAATAAAACTTCTCATTGTTTTTATATTCTTGGTGAATTTTATTGAGCCTATAATTCAGTTTATATGTTTTATGAGTTATGTTCCACGCCCCAGGGTTTTAATGGCCTTAAAGAGCCGGAGGAAACATAACATAAGAAATGCATTAAGGGAGTGTGAGACCCTCATTCAATTTATATGTTTATTCACTATATATATTCATACTAAAAGAAGTTCTGAGTAAACCCCATTTTCCGCTTAAACCGTGATAGAACCCTACCCTAAAAAAAAAGATACTGAAAGATCTAAGAGTTTAATTGGGGAATCAATGAGGCTTAAAGTCGTAATTAAATCCTTTCGCGGAAATTAAAGCTTTTTATTTGATCTAAAGAAACTGACTTTTTTAATTTCCTCAAATCTGTTTTATTTTTGTCAGATGATGTCGTCTAGACTTGTTTTTCATAAAATATGAAGACAAGAAATTGGAGTTAGACAATCTGAAATGCTCATTTGGAAAATTAGTGAGGGAGAGTACTGAATAAGTACTGCTGTAGTGAGACAAAAAAGAAATATCTTTTGTGAAACGATTGAAGATTAGTTTGAACTAAATAAGGGTGGTATGTGAATGTTGAGTTATCCTCGCACCACACCATATGTTGTAAAATGAATAATCAAACCAATGAATCTCGTTTAGTTTATCAAGAAATATTTAAATATTTTTAAAGGATACAGGATTTGATGTAATAAGGTTTTATGTGAAGGACCAAAAATGTAAAGTGAGTATTAAAATAATATTTCCAAAATTTTAGTAATATACAGATCATTTAATGTTTTTTTTATTTGGGAAATAATTTCTTATCTCTGTCCCAGTATCAGCTTGTAAAGGAAATTTACCGATGGATGATATTAAAGCGGAGAGCTCGACCAAGGCATAAACTAGCCAGAACGTTACTAACAGCCAACCATAAAGTAGCAGCCTCTCCTACTCCCTATATTCGTCGCTCATTGGACACTGGCTCGACCAATGGTAAGCCTCCCTGTCGGTATAAATATAGCCGCTCTTGTCTCAATAAAGACCCTAACGACCAGTTACACGCCGACTATAAAGAGACTTCTATAAACATTTCGACCTTTTACTGTAAGAGGTTACTACCGGTACGCCTGTCACTCATTTCTGTCACGACAGCCTGTTAATAAGTAACTTGCTCCAGAGAGTACAGTCACAGGGGACTTTAAGGATCATTCGAAATAATTTAAACTTTGTAGTCGTGAAATGCAGGTAATGTGCAATCTCATAGCCTACATGTCGGCTCTGTGGAGGTGAAATATTGAGATGTGGTGCTAGTTGTGGTGTTAGGGTGCTTCTGTTGGGGTGGCAAATCATCAGCCTCACACTCTTCTGCGTTATTGGTCGAGTAGGCAAGAATTATTTGTTGAGAATTCTAAAATTTGTCACTTTCGCTCACAGTTTCTATCAAAACTGAAAAAGAACTGGAAGAGGCATTGGATCTTTTTACGAAACATTCTTCACTAGCAATTTAATCTTGATCAATCTCCAATAAGTTCAAGCACTTGACGAGATGCATACGTAAGTAGAGAGAGGGAAGAGTTCTTAATGTATCTGAGACTGCTGACGTCTATCAAAATGATATTTAACCGAATAAACGAAGATTCGAATTACCAAATACAGTAATGCGAATTTGACAGTGAAATACCAGTTTTCTCTTTAAGCTCAATATCTATACTATTTCTTATCCTCTTTGATAATTTTTTTTCTCAGAATTTTTCCACTCTGCTCATTCTTAGTTTTGAGTACTCCAAGGTTCATCACTTATTGCTTTCATGTATATTCTCTTTTTTAGATGATGCATTTGATTCAACATAAAAAGTTCCTTTATATTTTTTTGAGTACTGATTATGAATTTCAAATTTATTACCCAATTTTTTTGCAAAATTATAAAATAAATATTCGAATCGTTATAATAAAATTGAGAAGAGTAAATTGCCTTAATGATGGGTAAAAGTTTTATTCTAATTATGTTTTTGAGATTATAAATCAGCGCTCCAAAGAACGTGAGTTATTTTCAGAGCTTCTGTAAAACTTTCTAGACCTCTTGTCTGAACTACTTTTTGATGAATAGTTAAGATATATTGCTTGCTTCAGAACGTAGAATATAAACAAAGAATTCATTAAAACCAAAATTTTTGGTAGTAATAGCTTAAAATAAATATTTTAATTACACATTGTATATCAAGTTATTAGTTAAAAGAAAAAAAAAACATTTATTTCGCTTTTTTTATAGTTCCGGAAAAAATTTTGATCACAAAGTAGAAATTCATAAAAAAGCAAATTTTCAGAACTTCTCAAAACCTTCATAGTAAAATCATCAAGTATCTAGACTACTTGTCATGTTAATTTTATTACATTTTTTTAAGAATGAGTTAAATATATTTACAGTTGAAGATAAAACTTAATGCTGAATATTAAGAAATTCTTCTCTAAATATAGATCCAAAAGTGAGAGATTAAAAATGCCCTAGAGCCAAGTGAGATATCCCGGAGATCGCGGGTGGCGGTAATATATAATGTTTTTGCATTACCGCCTCTTGGGGAGAGTGGAACATTATCGCCTGGGGGGTAATCTCTCCCCTGGCCCGGTTCCTCAGCCTGCAGGATATTGCCGTCGTATCCTTTCGTCTCGCCTGTCCTTCATATCAGGCCCCTGTCTTAACCTCCCGCTATATCTGGCGCAGGTCGGGTGAGAAGGGAGTAGAAAAATTAAATTAAAATCAGTAGAAGAGCGGCCTAAAATAGATAAATAACTGTTAATTTAAATCAATAAGAAAAAAAAATCTAAAGAATGGTTTCTGCGAATAATTATTTAAAAATTCAAAAAACTAAACAAAACTGTGCATGATGATCATAACCTTTTATTAATTTTCTTTATAAATGGTTTTATATTTTCCGAATGACAAAGAATTTCATTTGCCTATTCTACTCAATTATTTACCTGGTGTTTGTGATGTGTCGCTTGTTTTTTTTTTATGTTTTAAGCTGGAATTCAGCTCCACTTCACAATTTATCGATGGTGTTGTTGATATCTAGTGTTTTTCGGGGTATCTTTCTGTGTTAAACTTCACGAAGTCCTAAATGTAATATCTAAAGGTGCCAAAGAAAGGTGACGTGAATGATAAAACTGTGAAATAACGTTTATCTTGGTAGAAGTCGAGAAAAGAGATTTGTGCTTAGCTTTTTTTTTCAGATCTCTCTAAAACAAATAAGAAATAGATTAGAAGTAATAGCCAATATGCGAAAACATAGTTCAATTGGAAATATTACTTTCTTCTTCCGACATTATAAGAAGGGAGATGTATAAAAGGTATTGAACAAATTTTCAACAACAAAACAAAACAAAAATTTTCTGTGGTTTTTTTCCGATCCCTCTAAAACAGAAAATAATACATAAATTAATAAATTTCATTGTGTAAATAGAACATAAATCAAATTGAATACAACCTTTCTCTACTAACAGTACTTGAAGGTGTCCAGTGAATTACATATCTGAATTTATTTATAATATTAAACACTTTCTAGAGACTGGTTAATGCTGTTTAAATAAATAATTTATATCCATTATAGTCTCAAAACCTTTTATTTTCTTTACAAGTCCGACGTTTCGGCCAATTCGGCCATCTTCAGGGGCAATCTTAATATAATTTTTGAACTAAATAATTTAAAGCTTTCAATAAGATAAAAGAAGAATTTAAGAAAGGATGGCCAAATTGGCCGAAACGTCAACGGAATAAAACGTTTTGAGACTATATTGAATATAAACTATTTATTTAAACTACATTTCGGAAGTTTGATGAGACCATTCTGTGTAGAACTCTACATAAATCTGTGAAGGTGAGGTGCCTTCACGTGACAATCTCTTACCACTAGTTAGAACAACAAAAAAGGATATAAGAATTCAAGATAAATGGTTAAAAAAAATTTGTATTAGCAACCCATAGACCGTTAAGTATCGTTTTCAACAGAATAATTGTTATATACAAATGATTCTTTTGTTTGATCACACGAAATTTTTGGTATGGAAGATAAAGAGTCTGATCTCCCAGTATTTACATCGCCACTTGTTAAAGATCTTTGAACGTTTCCTTATGATATGTAAATTGAATTTGAAACTATAAATAGGCAATTAATCCAAAATAACGAATTCATCTAACACATTAAAGGTCCAAGTTCCCGATTTATGAAGGCTGGGTGAGCCCTTGAACTTAATGAACGTAAAATAAATTTTCTACCACACCCTGCTTCATAGAAACAAGAACATAGTAGTGCTTGCTTTACTTTAAAACCAATCATTTAAGTTGAAATGGCTTGTTAAAATGTTGCTTACTATGCCTTAATGACTTTCCACGTCAAATGATAAGAAAAAAATATAGTAAATAGTCTTTAAATATGATAAAGAATGTATGATGATGACGAATGACTATCTATTCCTATGTAGGGCAGGTGGACAAAGGTTCTGCCCGGAGATAATTGTATCACTAGGAGGGAACCGCAACACATGAAATATTGAACGCTGGTCCCGCTCGCCAATCCCCCTCTTGTTTTACCATAATTGCAATCTAATATCATCTATACTTTTTTCCCAGCTCCTGGGCCATTCTGCCTGCCTCCACCTGAATTTTTCATGAAGGGTAACCTTTCTCCTGTGAAAGATGATGTATCCGAGGAAGGTCTATAAATTGTGGCCGTATCATTAGCTAACCAGTCGGAAAACAGCATCGTTCCTTTTTTTTTGGAAATAATTGAATTGTGAATAATTGAATTCCTATTTAATGGAGCAGCAGGGCTTTTCGATTTTTTTTTCCTTAACCATATTAATAATTCTAAATTTATTTAATATAATCATATAAGGCGTGTCTGATCACGTTTTGGTTTCTTGTATACATTGAAGGTATGTGATTTTCTTTACAAATCTTTTGATACATATCGAAATAATTGAGGAAAAGTAGATCAATTGTTAATTACTTAATCAATCTCTCTAGTGTACAAGTCAGCTTTGTGAAGTATCGTTCATCTTTAAATTAAGAATTTTTACTAACCAACAAATATTTATAACCTAAACATTTCAAACATGATAGTGTTCTCGATCGTGCTTTTATAGCCTTATTGTCACCGTCATCATTATAAAAATATTTCATTATACAAATGTGTGCTGTGTAAAAATTTTTTAAATTTCATTACTAATTTAAAAAAATATAATGTAAAAAATATAATTATTTATTTTTACTTTTATTATATTAAAACTGGGTTCAATTTGACGAAACATTAATTCTAAAGTAAAATAACTGTAAATATGAGGGAACCATATAAGAAGTTAAATACTGCTCTTTATAGATTCAAAACTTGGCCTCTTTTATTAAGGGAAGAACAACGCCTTAAGCCTTTTGAAAAGAAAGTATTGCGTAAAATATTTGGACTGAAAATGGCTAAATTAGAAGGCTAAGCAACGCCGAACTGAGGGAACCGCACCCGATAAATATAATACAGAAATCTAATTAATATTTTAGGACTTAATAACGAACGGACTCCTTAAATGTTAATTAATACTCGGTAAACGTCCGAGTGGTAATCCTAGGCGTAGTTGGGAGAATTACTTCTAGAATGATCTGGTTGGACGAACGTCATTATACAGATGCTTGTTGACAGTTTATCTTAAATATTTTTTTCAGAAAAAAGAATAAACTTAATATTTGGAGCACAAACTCCACTTCTAACCATAATTTCAAAAACACCCTACTCAGTAGGGTACTTTCAACAAGGGTGAGTTTTCATTAGATTTCTATAGCAAAAAAGGGTATGTTGGTCGATGTGCGACATATCACAATCTCACTAGAGGTGATTATAAAATAAAAATATTAGAAGGCAATACTTCCCGGCCGATTTACCTCACAAAACTCTGATTATAAAATCCTTTTGAAACATTTACTTAAAATGGAAGAAGAGACTTAAGATAGTAAAGTAGTAATTTATAATCAATAAATGATAAATAATGGAAGTTATAACAAGTATAATATAATTAATAAATAACTGATCAAGATTATTTTAATAACCGACTAGATAATTATTAATGAACAATAAAAGAAATAACTAATATAAACGATATTTATGCATGTATGTGCCTATGTATCTAAATACATCGCCCTATTTTCCTAAAATCCATGAAATAATAATGAAGAATTTATTGACCTGTAGTTATTTATTTATTTCCGAATTCGATTATTGCTATTAAATCATACCATCATCTCTTTTTATATTATTAGTATTTGTGCTTTTGAATAGTAAATTTTATTGAAATTACATTATTCAGATGGTCTGGAAGTTATTCAAGGCTGATTGGTAACTATCGGTCGGATTTATAGTTCAAAACTTTTATTCATTTCAGTAGACGGCTGAATGTCCGAATGATGATTGAAATCAAGTACTATCCCCATTTTCATCATTCTACTGTGACGTGAAAAAGAAAGGTGCAAAGTTGTGAACAAAGAGTGAAAAAAAAAATGAATAAAGAAAAAGTAAAATTGGAAAAGAGGACTGATTGAGTTTATCCGAAGATGGGACAGTTGTATGAAAAATGCTCAGCCTTCAAGATTACAACAGCTAGGCCTACCAATTTACCAGTTTCATTTCCTGCAACAAGGCTCAGGTTTAATCAACACCAACCCCCTGTCTTTGGTTTGTTGTGCTCTCTTTCACCTTACTATTCTCTCCGGATTGTCTCCTAGTCATTATCGGCTAGTGTACCAGTTAGCACAGATTTTATGGCATTCAGTAAGTCACATGTTAAAGACAGTCTTAAGCATGTGGTATAATTGGAGTATTCAAATATTGATTTTTTTTTTAATACTGCGCCAGTATTCAAGAAACATCTGAACAATTTTATCTTTTATTTTTTGTACATGTAAAAGCAATTGTAATGATTTTAAAATTATTACTATAAATATATAAATAAAAATCTTAAAAATTAAAAGTAGAGAACATTCGAGCAACTTCGACTATAGAAGATGTTTATAAGTTCAAAATAGTTAATTATATTTAAAAATAAATTTTTTTTAGATACTATAGATTAATTTTTTTTAACTATTTATTAATTTTTTTTTTAGATCCGACACTAGTTTGATTATGTTAATTTTGTTTATTCTTCTGTTTGTATATATTTTAAGAGAGATTTTTTTTTTCATTCATTTATTCATATTTTATTTTGTCTTAGTGTGAATGTGATCGTTCATTATTATTACCTATTGCCCACAACTGGGTGGCAGACTGTAATACCTATCAATAAATAAAAATGATTTAAAAACAAAAAAATACAACACAAAGAAAATAATTGAAGTGGTATTGTAGTATTAAATTAGGATTCAGAAAATTGATTTACCCCAAATTGAGAAAGTAAAATACGTAAAAATAGTTACAGGTATAGTTAATGAAGGATTTTAAGGTGTTTTCAGAAGAATAAGCAGCTAATTTTCATTCTTCATTGCTAATCATGTCC
The DNA here is from genome assembly GCF_000696795.3 of Halyomorpha halys. Lineage (NCBI taxonomy): Eukaryota > Metazoa > Arthropoda > Insecta > Hemiptera > Pentatomidae > Halyomorpha > Halyomorpha halys. Next base: position 315,757 of record NW_027116659.1, on the reverse strand, counting down.
AGTATGTATTATTAGGGCTGTTTGTGACCGAGGAAGCTAAAGCTGAATCCGGTCTTGAATGCTGACTTTTATTTTGTGGGGGTCTCACGTAATGCAAACTTGACTCCCCCTCACCCTCCACCGTGGTGAGAGTAGGTTAGTTTCCTCTAAATATTCCTTCCGTATGCCAGACCAGGAGAACAAAACCTATGTTAAACAGTAGATTAGGGCTGTAGTAGCCGAGAGAGTAGAGGCGTCACCTTTGCAATTTCGAGTCTGCAGCATTGTCGGTTCGGTCTGGCCTAAATCGATTGACTTCTTATGTTTTTATTATTTTTTATTTTATTATTTACTTATTAAATAAATAATACTTTTATATCGTGGCGGTCCTACGGAATGAAATTCTTGATTCAGTTTAGAATAACTTTTTATGTCGTTGTTGGCTTAGCCCCTTAACATACATAGGCACACGCATACTGTTAAAGTAAAGAAAAAAAAATATATGTATATATTAATTTTTCTTTTCTTTTTTATATTAATTTTTCTATGGCTATTCCCAAATAAACTTTCGTCATTTCCAAGCCATTAATTTATTCAGTCATGAATTTCTGGGAATTTATCGTACCAGTTTTTTATTTTATAATAATTCGATTTTATGCTTATTCGATTTAAAATTCAAACTCCCTGATTTATTCATTGTATAAACATTTCACCACAAGTGAAATTAGAATCAGTCCTTTCTCAGAGACCTATCCTTCTGAATGATTATTAAAGTCCAATATTTGCCTATCGTCAGAAGTCATTGGTTAAGCATCAGAGTTTCCAAAACTACTTCCATATATTCTACTGTGTAAATTTATAAGACATAAGAAGCCTTTCCAAACTATATATATATTCTGCACACACTCAAATAGGTAGTTACACATATTTTAAATTCCTCCTGTCTATCCAGCTGCTCTGCCAGAGAGTTAGCGTAGAAGATAAACTTGATATTTAAGCCTCTTAGGGACTTGACGTCGTACTAGGAACTTTTGCTTTCCCCACATGGGAACAAAGAGCACTTTACCAAATGCAGTATAAGGTTTCTCTTGATTTTCTCAATGATTAAGTTATTTTAGAATTTAGAAAATAATTTTCACAATAATGAATTAATGTGGTGGGTGGACTATTTAAACCATTTTGTGTTAAATGTTTAATTATGTAATCATGAAGACAAAATTTAGAAAAGGAAATGGATATACATGAATATAGGAAATTATAGTATCTAAATTTAATAAACTTAAACGCCTTATGAATTGCGCAGTAGGATTTATTTTCGTGATCACATGAGATACAGAGCAGTATTACGCCAAGCTTTTTATTTATTTTATTTTATACCTGGTATTGGCCTTACATGGTTGATATAACCGTTATATTATATATATATTTAACAGTTGATTAGGGGGGGGGGGGTATAGTCTCGTACAAAAGACACCCCTAACTTAATACAATGTTGTTATTGAAAGAAAAAAAATAATAAATAGATAAGAGTAATGCTTCTTAATAAAAGAGGAATGTAAAATTAATAACAAAAAATAATGATATTGGTACACTTAAATAAAACAAAGAATTGCCCTCGAATAGTGAAAAGAAACAAGTTAATTTGTTAAAGGGAAGAGAGAAGAAAATAGAAAATAATAAATAAGTAAAAAATAATAATGAATAAATAAAATGAGTAATAATAAAAAGTAAAATTGAGGTTGTGTGACTATGAATTAATTTTATATTTATTGAAGTTTATAACAGTATGTCCTGCAGCAGTCTGGGCTCCAGTCTTCGGGTTGAGGTTGGGTTTCCTAGGTTGTAGGTCACAGCTCCTTTAACTGTCGGCAACTGGGAGTGGAACTGTAATTCGCGATGCAATTGGCTATTTCTTGTGAACGAAGAAGCATTAGCTGCCATTCTTAGGACTTTATTTTTAAAAATTGTAGTTTTTTCTTTTCGTGATGCCGCTCACAGACTTCACAGCCATACATCAGTGGTGCCATGAGAATTGTTTTAAATATAAGAACAGTTGTTTCTGGTTTTAGTTTCGAATAGTTTCTCTTTAGGATAGAATATAGCATTGCTAACCTATTACGCTGAGCTGAAATTTGTCTATCCATCCTTCCGATGCCAGTATTTTCTAGCTTCCTTTCTAATCCATGTATTAGTACTCAGCGCCACTCCTGTATCCTAGAAAACCTGCAATTCAGATTCTCAGTCCAATATCGTACTACCAGGTCCCGTTTATATGACATCTACCCTACACCTCCGATTTGCTGCGTTTGATAAATAATTTTTTATCTGAGCTGCATGTTACTGGAACTCTGTTCCCTCTAAAATACGCCATGTATCTCTTCCCTCGTTTAAAACCCTTCTATTTAACTTTAACTACCTTTTACTTCACCAATCTGCTCTACTATTATAATAGTACAGATATTTTGTAACTCCCTTTTTGATTTGTTATTTTTTATGTATTTAATCAGTTAGTTTTTTAATTTATTTGTTTTTTTTCTCTGTGTTTAAAATTACTTATTTACAATTTTAATATAAGTTATAATTAAGCGTATTTTTTTTTCCCAATATATGTAATTGTAAGATTAAAAGTACCTTTTTAATTGTTCTAAAGGAACCTAGTCCCAGAATAATAAACAATTTTCCATTTCATTTCAATAGTACTAGAAGATCGGGAAACTGCCCGAAACGTTGTACAAGTAAATATATAATGTTAATAATATTCTGAAGGAAGTCTCTATTCACCTCAACATCTTCAATATATAAAAATAAATAAATTTCTTGGATATAAAATCAAGGTTAATAATAGTTGTTTTAAGATCATATGCCTTAATTATAATGTAAAACAACATATAACTGCCTCAGTTATATATTCACCATATAGTCATGTAAAACAACTGAAGATCTAACTTCCTGTAATAGATTGCATGGTCAGTCATATTTGAGTACTCTAATCTTAAAGTAACCATTTTTGATTTCATTAATTTGGAAGTATGAACTGAATGTGTGAATAAAGTTAGGCTCAACCGGACACAGACAAGTAAGGAGGGAATAATTGAAGCAAACATGGCAATAAATGAAGAAAGAAAACTGAAGAAATAAGGAATCAACAGTCAAGTAAATCCTGCTTCAAGTCAATTTATTTATTTAAACAGAATAAATAAATTATCATTATATCTGAATACTCTGGAACTTAATACTGCAATAATTATAAATCTCCTGGGTACTTATCATTGAGATTAGAAAGAAAGAGATAAAAAGTTATTATAAGATAATATTAAAATTTAGACGAAATGAGGACAAGAACCCCTAACTCACTCCCCCTATTCCTGCGATGAGACGAGACCCCGAAGACAACCCTAGGAAGGACCGTAATTCCATTATACGTAATCAAGGAAGGCAGCTAATGTCAGGGCTATGCATATTCACTAAGGAGGGGGGACTTGGGGGGTCTTTGTCCCACACGCAGGCGATTAATTCATGCCTCTTGTTTGGCCGCCAGATAGCTCTCTCTGCCTATTGTTCTCTCTATATCCTCCGATATTTTAGTTATTCCGAATAATACTTTAGTATCAGGGCCGAGAAACTGTGGTCGTTTTTAACAAAGAATTTCTTTGAATGAAACAAGTCCTATCGAATTGGTTTTCATAAGCAATAGTATTGTTCATCTCTACTCTTAAATTTGTGGAATTTGGAATGGTAGACCCTCCAGAAACAATCAAAGCCTCTATAGTATGGGTGCCTGGTGCTTCGATGGGCTTAGGAAATATCTCCTCCTAATAATAAGTTTAAAAAAGAAAAAACATTCATTGAAATTTACAACTGTACATAATTATACATTTAATGTAAGTTATAATGGAGTTATACAGGTAAGTATGTGAGAAACTACCGATTGGTAGCACTCTGATAACGTTCTTACAATAGCAGATCTCGTGGCCATCTTCATTTTAGGCGCTTCGGAGCATATTTAGGGATGGAAGAAGAAACAAGGTTTGACTCTATCTAGTGGGTTTGGATAGTAGTTACCTTTTTTTTTTTTTTTTTTTAATCCCCCATTGCCATTTCATGGGGCATACGCATGCGGGGTGCGGAAGCAGTGGGGTAGTGCCCTGGGGTTTGCGCATGTCACTGCTCCCAAGGATCACCAATTCTTTTTTTTATTCTTTTATTAATTATTCAATTATTATTATTTATTTTTTTTTTTTACTGTTAGTATTTACCTAGCCATTGTTAACACTCTAAATGTACGCCTTCTTTTCAAGCACCTCGAAGGATTGTCAGAAATGATATAAAAATCAAAGTTAGAAACTAGTGGGTTTGGGTGGTTTAGGGACTAAATAATGGAAGGAATGATATCTGGTTCGGGCTAGATCGGTTACATATGAAACATTAAGGTCTTTATGTATGATTTTATTTGTGACGAAGTAAGGAGCATTGAGGATTTTACGAAGGATTTTGGATTGTAAACCAATTATACATTTAATGTAAGTTATAATGGAGTGATACAGGTTTGGATACGAGAGGAACTCGAAGGTTTAGTGGATGCCCAAAGCTCAACTCATTATGTCCAGATTGGCCTTATTATAGTCATGTAGATCAGTCTTTTGTTATCAATTGGAAGTTTAGACCGTTTGTCTATAAAGTACTGTTATAGTCGAAATCGCCGTGCAGTTTCCTGTCTTTTCAGTCTTGTGTGAGGATTAAAAGTAGTGGATCTATTCGACAGGAGAATAATCAGAATGAATCTTGGTCTTTTGAATATTGTAGGACTGTAAATATTTGGAGTTCACGCGTACCAGTTCCACCGGGAAAAAATTAGAATTTTTTATAATGTTTATCATTTTTGTGATTTTGGTTATTTAAACTTAGACGTGTGAATGTCAAAACGTGAATTTGTGATGAAAATTCGAATTAAAAACTTTTCACAACTGCAATAATTCCCTTTATTTAGATAGGTGAAAGTAAAGAGTATTTAAACCATTCATCGTGGCAATAGTCACACGTAATTAATTAATATATATTTCGACATTCGACCTTTTAAAATATATTCTATCAATTTGGGACAATCAACACTTTAAATACCGTTCCTATTCGTTTACATTTGCAGTTATTATCAGCAATAGTAGTGTTGGTACAATAGATAGTATTCGCGATTGAAATAGCAGTGGACCGGGTTTGGTAAAGGAAATATCTTGTTTCCGCCTGTCAGTTCTGTTAATTAACTGTTGCAATTACTTTTCGTCATTTGTTAATTGACGGTTTTGTCAAGTTTCAGATGGCGGAAGTTTCGTTTTATTGCTCTTTTCTACATCCGGCAGAGGCAATTAACAGTTTCATTTTTTCCTTCCTCTAGCTCATAAATGTCACAATTTCATAGCCATCAATAGGATTGTATTTTTTGATGTTTCTTATTTTTTTAAAATCTTTAAATAAATAAAAAAATGCTTAATAGTTACAACATTACAATTCTTATTGATAAATT
>NW_027116659.1:300259-310180 GCF_000696795.3 Halyomorpha halys | reverse complement strand
TATACACATATATTATGAAGTATAGTTTCTTTCAATTGAAATATTAATGATTTATTTGTTTATTCATGATGCTTAATAAAATTTTAAGTTTCAAACTTTTATTATCGCATATATTTAAATCTTTATGATCTTCAGATTACTTTGTTTTACTTAATGCGTGACCATATCACCTCCTTGCTCAACCGTTGGTATAGTAAGAGTACTTCTTTACGAAATACTGCACTCCTGATCCTTGTTACGTTGTAGCGGTACAGATTTATTATATATTATAAAATTTTATATCATGTTAAAAAATAGATGATTTACTGTTATTGTTGTCGATGCACTTATATTTGAATTTTTTTTTTTAACGGAAACTTATAACTGTAACAATCGTATGTTGAACATCTATAAAATTCCGTTTCTTAATGTTTGAATTTATGTTCTTTGTAGTTATTGGGGGACAATTTTTGAATTCTACCGTATCATTAAGTTAACTCTTTTTTATCGTCGTTTTATTTTTTTTATCTTATAAAATTGGTGCTTTTCAATTTATATTATTTCTTCTAAAACATTTTCAAAGTATTATTTTACATCTATAAATACGATAATTAATGTCCTGCTTTGTAGATTTGAAGATGATATGCGCTACAGCGTATATAAATTATGTAATATTGATTCACTGGCCGTCGAGTGTGATTCCACCAAATGACCAAATCACTTCCTTGCACAACCATTGGTCTAATAGCAGTACCTTAAACACTGAACCTTTGACCCATGGGTTGTAGTGGTACAGAATTTAATTTTAATTTTTTTATTTGATTCAGAGTTGCGTTGAAGTCAACTTTGAGTGAAGTAACTATGACCTAATAGTTATTAACAAAGAATTATTTTTTTGATCCTAAACAATCCTGAAATTACGTTTAATTTTCTAAAGGAGCTACTTTAACATTTCAATATTAAAATGTTTATTATTTATTTTTCTAATATGATCCAGGTTTGGTCAGAAATGCGCTACGAATCTATATGAGGGGTCAAGTATTCATAGATCCTCTTAAATTTAGATTTATTTTTGATTCAATAAAAAATTTTAAATAGAAAAAGGCTTCGATGTTTAAAAAAAAAAAAAGTCTTTGGTGGATAAAATGTTTAATAATTTATAAATATTCATAATTAAACTAAACAAAAAACGATTAAATTAAATTTATTATTATTATAAAATAAAATTGTTATTTTTTTTTTGTTTTCTTAATGGGATTCATTTTAAATTATTATTATAAGCCAGAAAAAAATTAAATAATTGCAGAAGGTGTAAAGATAGAATAAAACTGGTATATATGTAAAAAATATTATTTTATAGGTTTATTTTTTATTTTATGTAGTTGAAAAGATTTTTTCCTAAATCTATTATTATTATTATTGGCGTGACAGACCGTGGAGGCCCAAGGCCTTTTCTTGATTTGGTTTTCATAGAGTGGGTTCGTCACACCCACCCCTATTTTTGCGAGTGTCAATGAACTGGCCTTACAAATGCCCGGGGTGAGGCTGTGAGTGAGTATTATATAATTATATGCTTTAAAAAATCCCAGATAGGGCCGGGGACTCTAACTCACAACCTTTGGGTTGACAGATAGACGCGTTACCACGCTGCTACCGTCACCCCCATTTTTCCTCAATCAATGTGATTTATATTTATTTATTTTAAATTAATTTATTACTAGATAGATATAAAACAATAATGTATAAAAATATTATAGCTCTTATTCTTTTATTAGTTTCGGCAGGATTACTTTACCTTTTTCAGGGTTACTGTAAGAAATCTTGGCATTTCTTTTTTAGAACTTCCTTAAATTATGCATTCAATTTTTATCAATAATTAATTGATGAGTGCCTATCGATTTATATCATAAATTTATATATTACTACACACTTTCCTATCCTTCTATCGACTTGTTAACTGTAAAAGACCAAAATCCTAGGAGAATTCTCTAACAAAGTTTTACGGATTCGAAACAAGGGAAAGGTCGCCGGTTGGTAATGCGTTGCGTGACCAGTAGGGGTCTATTTTGCCCGTACATGGCCTAGAATTTTTATAAGGTTGATGTAATGCTTTTTCTCGTGTGTTATATTACCAAACTCTTATATACCATAATATAACAACTATTCAGCCATTGTTTAACTATCATTTCTTACAGTTTTATTTTGTCTATAATTATATTCTGATATTCAAATAATGAATTTTTTTTGGGACACAGCTATCATTGTAAAATCGATTCAAGTAGGATGTAATGAAAATATCGTCCTTGTTAAATATTTAACATTTAATATCTTGTGGTAAACCAAATTTGTATACTTTTTATTTTAAAGTTACAATAAATAATAGTCATCAATAAGGAAAGTCAATATTTACCTCTGTTGTTAATTAATAAATAATCGATATTTTTTTCATTTATAGAATGATATAATGGGGGTACATCGAAGTTTTGAAATCTCGGTTATTGTCATTATAAAATAATTTATGCTTCAGTATGTTTTTCTAAAACAACTTACTAATTATTAATGTTTCCTTTATTAATTTGAAATAATGTTTCAAAGCTATTCATCTATTCATTAGTATTACTGAGTTCCTCATAATTCAGAAAAATAAAAACACATTACCATACCAACACTAATGATCATTATTAATTTAATATGAATGCTCGAAATACATGCATGAATTCTCTATAGGAATCATAAAAATATGTTTAATGGGCGCAATAAAATATCGTAATCATTTATTGACTATAAATTTTTCATAAAAGATAAATACTACTTTATAAAATATTATACTTTAATAAAATCAGTTTTATGTTCATTTATTTATTTTACTAATTTAGTATTGAATTTTACTTGATATACCATGCAGGCCAAAAACCAGATGTGCATGCTAGATCAAGAGAAAGTAATAAGAAATTAATTTCTGTTTACATTGTTTTGTATTCACTTTTCCTTCGCTATTGTCTTTAGATAGTACAAATAAAACAAAATTGCTTTCTTCTCTTTCTAGACACTTCTTTTGCCCTTGACACATAACTACTTATAACTATATTTATATTTATAACTAACCCCTGAACGATTTCCAATAAAACTTTTAAAATGTCAAGTTTATAAGCGTGAACAATATAAAAGGAAAATATCCCTAGTCGTATGCAAAACAAGTCCTTAAACTATAGTTGTCGCATTTTTTCTGAAATTCTAGTGATCTGTCATCTTTTATAAAAATCAAATTTGTATAAATTCATCAAACAGATTATAAATTATTGATAATTGTAATGAATGAACTATGCTGTTGTTCAACTGTTGCACTTATGAAAAGATTTTTTTTTTATTATATGTTTCAGGTGTTCCATAGATTGTATCGTAGATTGGAGTTAATTTGTAACAACTCAAAGCTTTAGGAAGGTCTAGAGGACAACCGTAGTAAAGAATGTGACCGCATTCTACGATACTGTCTTTGGAATATATCTAGTTCTAAATAAAATCAAAACTTTTATTTTATCTGAACGTTTTTTTTTTGTTCAGATGTAAAAAAGGAACGATATAGTCGACTTGAGTTGTAAACACCCTAACGATTTCTCATTCTTCACTGCCGTCCACAGATTATTACTCCCGTACGTTTTTGGCCTGTAAGGGCTTCACTAAGCTCCTTAAGGATAATTGAGCAGCAACTCTATTAAAGAAGTGCCTGGTTCTGATGTGTAGGATGTTATGGGCGTTTGCTTAATCGCCTCGGTTACAATGATATTTCCCGCAATCCTCGGTAAGTAGCGGGACGCAATTACCCTACTATCAAGACTTTGGAGTGACACGACCGGCCCAATTAGAGACAGATATGATCTGACTTATGCAGATGGGCAGTTAGAGGAGCCTCATTAGGAGATAACGAGATCTGGAAGGCAGTAACTAGCTCTCCCATTGGTCGCCCTTCCCCCCTCTCCTTATTTACCTCTGATTACTATTCCCTCCCATTATCAACTTCATTTACCAGTGTCCCTTCCTTAATAATGATCACCATAGGCTTTATTTTGGTTTATTAGTTTCAAAAATGTACCTCCGAAATCGACCAATCGAAAAAAGTAACAATCTCTCGACATTTGATGTTTTAAGTTTCCAGCTTAATGGAATCCAAAAATCTAATTAAAAAAAAAATCCTCCTTACACTGTACACTGTCCGTAACTTTACACGGAAACTACATTGATAATATTTTTGAAATATGGCACCAAAATTGCAATTCATCACCGATAATCTTCGGAACTCGTCATAACCACTCCCCGTTTCTTTGTACTCATCATCCTATATGCTTTATAGATGTTTAATTAAGTAGTCCAAGTGTTGGCCACATACATGAACAGAAAATAAAAAAATAACGCTGACACGATAATATAGAAATCAAACCTTCAGGGAAAAACAAAACTCAAATTCTCACGATTTCACCTCTTTTTATAACAACCCTTCCAGGACTGTATTAGTACCATCCCTCCATTTTACAAGAGCCAAATGTCGAAGTTTTTAATTGCCCAGCAATAAAATAAAGTATTGTTCGCTTCTCGCACCCTATTGTATACAACTTGGAGAGCTGTTACACAAGCCTTGGCTCTATCTATTAAATAGCCCAGTTTTTAGTTCCTGGAAATCTCTCTCCATCGACACTCCTATCAACTGACATTCCCCTCCTCTAGCTTTAACCTATCGCCATCTTCTTCTATTATATATAAATATCTCTTTACGTTGTAGATAAGATTTATTCTAGAGTAGTTGAAGGACTAGAGTGTATACAAGTTGTACATGATATGGCATAGCCAGTGTATCATCTCACTTCAAAGAAACTAAAGTACATCTTACACTACACTGCAGTTCCAATTCTGTAACTATTTTTATATATGGCGCCCAATAATTTGAAAAAAAAAATTATTTTAAATAAGTTTTCAGTCATCTCGCAACGAGACCACATGCAATGACTCCATCTAGCTGTTCTGGGGCCTCTGTATCGTCTGGGAGTTTTTACTCACTATCTTTAGGTGCCGTTTCCGACTATTTTATCTAGAATAGTTTTATTATTAATGTATATTTTTTTTTTGTCAGGAATCTTTATGAAATCTTCTTCTTTCTTCTTCTTTGGTTTAATAAATAAAAAGAATTCGTTTATTGTATATGTTTAAATTTGTAAGGCGTTTTTAAGCAAGGAACCTATGGCCGACAACCACCTTTGCTTCTAAAAGTAACCAATTGAAAGATTCTAAGATTACAAGATGACACAGCAATAGAGTGGAACTTTCATAAATTGTCATGCTTCATGCGAACTGTTGCGAATATTCCGGCTCTTGCATAAATTATGTTTCATGTGTCCATTGGAGTGACATCATTAACAATATGTCAGTCAGTCTAGGTCATCTATGTCAAGAGCTTCTGCTCGTGTTGATCTTTCGCCATTGCTGTTGATATTGTTCTCATAATATTATCTTATTCCATAAAATTATGTTGTTGCTAGGAAGTTATCCTATCCGATTAATTACTAAAGCAAATGCTAAGTTGCGAGCTGACCCACCTGGCTTTAAACTCCAACTGTTACTAACTTAGTTTGTAGTAAGGCCTATCCCTGGGGTTTTGCTTGGGGCCGTGTCGTGGCAGGGGGTTGAGTGCTCCACCTCCACTTTGCTGTTTTAGCTTTCAATGCTTTACTTCAAGAAAACCTTAATTTATATACAAAATAAATATTTTTGTAGGCGATAATTAAGGTTCTTATGAATTTAATTTTTCATTATTCTCATTATATTATCGAAAATGAGGTTTACAACTTGTGGTGTAGGAAATAAGTTATGAATTTTCGAAGAAAATTTTTTGATATTAGTGATTATTAATTCTTATTGATTAAGTACGTATTACAAGTACTTTCTTACTATTTCAACAGGGATGAGGTAATGTTAGAGATCACTAAATAGTACATTGATGACTATTTTTGTCTTAATCGTTACAATTATTTTATTTTTGCAATCGGATAAAAAAGTGTAAAATCGGTAATATAAAGTAACACTTTCCTTAAGTCGATTTTAGCAGAAATGTTTCTATCACATCCCGGGCTTGTGACTTCCTAGAGTTAGTAATTTTAATTTCGCATGACTTTTTGTTTCTGAGCTAAGCACAAACATACAGATCATATTACGGGACTTGGTCATTTAAGCTCAAGGGACATTAAAACGTGAATTTCTGTAGTGAACTCCAATTCGAAATTTTTCACGATCATATTATTTCCCCTTTCTATGAATACAAGATTTGCTATATTTATTATATTACTTTATACTTTTCCAAGTTATCAAAAAAGATTTATGTAATTGTATTCCTGATTATTCATAGTTCTCCTTCTCTACAACCAATTCATTAAAATCGTAGGATAAGTAACCAGCGACGTCGGCATGAGGGAGTATAAGGTGATGTCACTTCTCTCTGCCTCCAGTAATCTGTAAACTCGAGAAATTTTATAGTTGATAACCATTTAAAACTGCTTATATTGTGGTTCTGGAAGAAGTTAGTTGATGATGAAGAATATGAATAAATGGTAGAAAGATAGTCCGGATGGCGGTCAATAAAGGTATCAAAATTGTAAAAGAAAACTATTTATGGTTAACCGATGGTTCGTCCCGCTTTGCAGGAATTCATCTGGGCTAAATGAAAAAACAAAATACAAACATTATAGAATAGATAAAACAACTAAATAAAAAACATTAAAAAAAATTGTTAAGTTTAAAAAGTATTTTAATAATAATATAAGAAAGTATACATTAAGGAGGACTAGAAAATAGTTACTAATACATACAACAGGGTGTGATAAAGTTCTAAATATAGATCTTGACTAATAAATTGTAGATACTCGTTAGGAATAGTTGTTGACCGTATGAAATAAATGGCAAATAGATGGTACCATTTCTAACAAGTGTTCTCTGACACTATAAAATATCTCGTAAAATAAATTTCTGTTAAATATTGTACTAAAGGTACAAAATATTTACAATATACATACAATATATAAAGCACACTCACAATATTTAGTTTTAGTGAGTCATCTAGAAACTAATTTTGAAAAACATCTTTTAATTACTTAGCTATTCCTGTATTAATATTTTAATATTATTTAGAGGCATGATTTTCCTGTATGATATAACAAAAAAAGCTTAAAGGAAAAAAAAATCATGAGTTAAATAAAATTAAAAATTATTTTAAAAAATAAACTAACACACTTGAAAACATTGGCAAATTTACTAGTGGACAATAGTACAGTAAGTCGATTATCTACAAAGCTGTTAGAACAATCGATTGTTAATTAATTGACCAATCTAGCACCTACCCATTAGCAGAGAAATGACCAATTACCCCTAAAGTGCAATATTTGCACTATTCAGTTGAATACTAGTCTAAGTTCATCAATATTGCACTTCTGGCACCTCTAGTTCTTATCTGATGATTGTTTTATATTCGGTTCAGCTATAGTGGACCAATTTGTAATTAATGATTACTTTTAATATTTTACATTAAAAATATATGTTTAATTTTAAAAGAACCTCATTCACTTTTGAATGAATCTTAGTATCATTATTTCTTATTGTTTGAAAGAGCAATCTAATAAAGAATAAGCAAGTAAAGATTCCTTTATATGGTGTTCATACTAAATATTTTTTATAAATAATTAATAATTACATAAAAGACACGTAAAAAGAGGATAAAAGTATAATATGAAGTCAAAGACTATCTTGTCATTAGGAAAAATCTAATATTAAAAAAAAAGTCACACAGATAAAGAAATATGCTATTTAGTTAACAACAAATTTTGTGCATTTAGAGTTGAAATATGTTTTTACCAGTGTGATTTTATTTTAATATTCAACTCCAAACAGTTCAGACTTAACGGTCTTGATTTTTTTTAAATTTATGTTGCTCTTACTCCTCATTTTTATTTTCCCTTTCATGTACTACTATTTTATTAAAACGATCTCATCTTCTTTGTACCTTGAATTCATAGTCTTCGAAAAGAATTGTATCGTGTACTAAATGGGACAAAATGTCGTATTTCATAATACAGGATATTTCAGGTTTAGCTGTCCTAAGAGAAAATATGAATTAAGGTTCTTAAAACAAGGAACAAATCCTTGAGGAAGGTATATCCGTTAGCGTTTTGTTTAGGAGATATTCACATCTGAAGTTTTTCATTGTTATAAATTATTAAAGTTATAATAAATATATTCATATGTGTTTCCACTGCTTTATCAATGAAATGTAAATAATCATATTAAATGTTGTTCGAACTGATGCTTTAATTATTCAGACAGATTCGGCATCCTTTTTTCTACAGCAGCAATTGCCGAATGGAACAGGAAAGGTGTTATTCTCACGCTCACCACCAGTGGATTTTTTTGTTTGGAGTGACATAAAACAAAATGTCTATGCAAACTTGGTCAATAGCCTTAGTAGTTTATGGTGTGAGGATAATTAAAACTTGCGAAACAACAGCAAATATATACTGCTGCTGAAATATCAACTTAACGAATCGTTAACCGGCATACTGTTTTTTTTCTTGTTTGAGATTTTTTTTTTTAATATTATTTTAAGATAGCATCCACTTATGGGTTGCCTTAATATTAACCATTATTGCCTTAATTTTCGAATTTGCAAATGATTGTCTTTAAGACTTGAGGCTTATTACAACACACTAAACGTAGGAGAGGGCAAGCGACCGGATTGATGGTAACTATTATATCGAAGTCAAATTTATGATAAAATTTGGAGATCCCTAATTTATATGTAATTTATTAATTGAGATCCTTAATTGATATTTTCAGTTGGTGTACATTGTCCTGAAATACCCGTAGAGTTATTTTCTGTTTGAATTTGAATGCCTAACTAAACCATATAATAAAATTTGCATAATTTATTCATGTTGGAATCTTTTTTTTTTTTCATTGGCGTGACAGACCGTGGAGGTACAAAGCCTCGCGCGATGTACTTAAGAAATACATCGCGCGTTTCCTGACGTGATTTTCATAGGGTGGGTCCGTCACTCCCACGCCTATTTTTGTGGGTGAGTATTGCGTAATTCTATGCTTGAAAAAATCCGAGTAAGGGCCGGGCTCGAACTCTTCATCTTTATCTTGATAAATTCTCGTATAGAGAGTGAAAATATATGCAGATGTTGATAAACCTTTATTTATAAAGATCTTTATATCTTGATAAATTCTTTTATAGAGAGTGAAAATATATGCAGATGTTTATAAACCATTATTTATAAAGAAATTACATTTGTAGAAAGATTTTAGGTAGGTAGGTATTTGAAGATAAGGAAGGACGAGAGGAAATCAGGGATAGTTTGGCCGGGTCGGGTGGCAGTAATCCCTGATTCGATTGTACTCGGTAGGATCCTACGGTCAAATAGTTCCAACCGACCTAACAGTAGTCCAACTCCTAAAGTTGTAGTTCGGAGTTATAATGCTAATCTACAATTGTCGGACTTAGAGCTTATTGTCCGGCCTTAGCTTGGAACTTGCTTTGGATTTTTTCTCAGAATATTTGTATTTATTTAAAAACCAGGTATTTAAAAGTTATTAATTATTATTGATTGGATTTTTTACTCGTTACAATAATACGGAAGCAACCTGGTTGGAACAGCGTAGTATAAGATTTATTTTAAAACATTTTATTGAAATAAATTAATCTGCCACACTCAAGAGCAATGAGTATTCGGCCTGTACGTGGTGACCAAGAAAAAAGAGCGTTTTTGCAGGGATATTATTATAAACTTTTTTTTTTATAAAGATTTACTTTATATATATATTATATTAAATTTCTAGGTTTTTCTATAAGAGATTTGTAATTTAAACCAGGATTACTTTTGATCGAGTCTGGCACCCAGGACTGCT
>NW_027116659.1:286718-299364 GCF_000696795.3 Halyomorpha halys | reverse complement strand
CACATGTTTTTATCATGTCACTATGTCACCTACAGCAAATTTACTTGTTGTATATATGTGTATACAGTTGTAAATATCAATAAATAAATTATTAAAAAAAAAAAAAAAAAAAAAACCAGGATTATCATTTTGTTTTTTAAATAAATAAATAAACAAAACTGTTAGGTAACCCGATAGGAATATGTATGATGGTTGAACTTTCCTCTCTTGTATTACAGGAACTAGGTTCAAAGTCTCCTGTAATTCCCATGAATAAAAGAACTTGCCTCTTTACATTGGGTTTTTTCTGTGAAAAAAAAACCTAAAGGTTCTGCTCTGTTTATTTTTATGTTTGTATGGAACTAAACCAACATATAGATAAACCTCATTTAATAAGTAGTTTTTCCTTTTTCATAGGTCAAAACATCTGATCGTTAAGAGAGATTAGTCCAGATTATTTCCGAGCATTAAATTTCACGTATGAATGTTATGAAAAATTACTATTTAGATTCCAAACGTGTAACAGGACTGTAACATTATTTTTTATGTTGTATTAAAAAATTGTTTTAATTAATTCTGTTTACTGATCCAAATAATATCGTATTGAATATATATTCTATTGTGTTATAAAAACGTTATAGCTATTTTTTAAATTGTCTTCGGATGGTCGGACCATTCAAAACTTCAAGAGGGTTGTTTTATTAAGAAATTAATATAATAAAGAATCAAAGTAAAAAGGTTAATTCTCCATGTGGATAAAATCAAGATATTTCATTATTTACTTTCGATTAAGTGTATGAATATCTGTAGAAAATATATTTTTGTTTCTAGTTTCGTTTTTAAATTTTCAGATCCTAAACCTTCGAATTCCTCTCATGTCTAATCCTTACAATCCAAAATCCTTCGTAAAATCTTCAATACTCCATATTTTGTCACAATTAAAATTATCCATAAAAACTTAAATGTCCCAAATGTAACGATCTTGTCAAAACCAGATATCAATCATTCCATTATATACGACCTAAGCACCCAAACCCACTAGTCTCTAACTTTGATTTCTATTCCATTTCTGACAACCCTTCGAGGTGCTTGAAAAGAAGATGTCCCTTTGGACTGTTACCAATGGCTAGGTTCTCTACATGCCTGTATCGTACCATTGTTAATTTAAAATCAAATTTACTAGATGTATTTTTATGTAAATACTGTTTTAAATGTGTCAATAACTAAGTTTTAAGAAAAATTCATTTGATACATTTATAAATATTTTCAGGAATATATTTATACATATATTGCCTAGATAATATAGACACACATATATATTCAGTCGGACGATTTATCAGAGCTAGAAAAAGCAAACCTTTTCTAGCTTTATTTGAGGGCTAGATATGAAGAACTCACAATAACTATGACAATGATTTTTTTTTTTTTAAATTCATTGAATGTAGGTAAAATACAGACGTTTATGGATTCAATAAATTGGGTGTTGTGTGGTTAAAAATAGTTTTTTTTGTCGAATTCTTTGTCCTGAAGAGTTTTACTACCTAATAAAATTTTGTCTTCCTAAGATTGATTAAATGCTTAAAATATCAACATTTTGGTTGAATAAAGTTAGTTTCACAGCATAATAATTTAAATTATAAGCTTTGCAGTGTACCTATGGCTATAAAAAAATTACAAAATACACCACTAGATCTAGTGAGTTTTTCATAAGATAAAGTAGACACTGTTTTAATGGAGTAAAAAAAATTCATATACCTACATTTTTTAAAATTATAAATAAACTAGGTTATACCTACATAGTTTCATTTACACGTCAAAACAGTTTTTAATTTTTTTTAACAAATAAATATAAAGACTACCTGAGTCATGAAAAGCACCTAAGGCAAGTGTTATCTCCTCCAAAATATAGCAGTGTTACTTCTTATAACAGTTAAGGTTATTTAGAGGAAGTTTTGCGAATTTATATAGAGAGTTTTTTTAAGTCCCCCAACTTTCTCGTTTAAATATATAGGTATATTTCATTTATATTTCATATTCATTTGTATTGGAATCTATCAATATATATACGAGAAATTGGACGTATAGACTTTGTAGATCAATCCTTCATTTAGACTCAAAATTTTAAATTTTTCGGTTATAGTATTCAAAATTGTTCGTGATTGTGAAAAAAAGTAATAGAAGAAAATATTACCAACTTTATAATTTTGTTAGTTACCTTAACAAAAAGCTATATAACTTTTATCTTTTAAATGAATATTTTATGTGAAACGACAAACTAATTTCTTAATGGCAATTTCGGTTATATTTATTTTATAAACAACGATCAAATCAGTGAATTCCAGAAAGTTGGAAATGCTCTCTAAGAAATAAACTAGAAGCAATCTGAGATTCCCCGGGAAAAGCAAAGCCTCCCTGATAATCCTCCCTGGAAGAAATATCCTGAAGGGCGTGGAGATTGCACGGCCTACTATATCGACAACACACTAACCCAGCCTCCGTCCCCTCCTCCAGAGGGCAGTGCTATTTCCTATCAGCGGATCAAGTCAGGGTCTTTATTAAATGTAACAACCCCAAGAAATTAATTACCTTAATGTTTTCTTAATGAGATCTTCATAATGGCTGCGTATATTCTCATTAGTCTAGCGCCATGTTGAATCTATTAAGTTAATGTATCTAATTTATATGCTCGTGGTTCCTTGCTTTAGAAAATTTACTTTTCTGAGATAGCAATATCATTAAAAGTTAATTAATGTATCAATGTACATACTTTTAAATACTTCTTTTATTTGTGCCTTTCGATACATGGAGTTTAACTCTTTCCTTTCTTCTGTTCAAACCTGGAGATCTGGTCTGTCTATAGTCGTCTGGACCTTCATCCATATCTACGTCCAGTAGACTCTCTTTTCATTAGTATCTTTTCGGCAGGTACTCTAAATTTATTGTGGATTTTCTCATTTCTCATTTGGTTTTTCCTTTTTTATTTAGCCTGTCCAACAGGATCCAACATTCACTTCCATAAAGAAGAGTAGGTAATTAAGTAGACTGCCTTAAACATTTTTAATTTGACTATATTTTCTATCTCTCTTTTCACTACAACAGTGTTACATAGCTGTAAAAACACGGTTACACACACATTATTGGCCATTTTTATTCTGGCCACGTCTTTAGTCGTAATCACTTTTTCAAGATAGATTGGGACTTATTGGCTGTTTCTATTCCTCTCTTGCTGTGAATTAACCATTCTTCATTCACACAACTCTTACTCTTCCTTGCGTTCAGGCTCATACCCTTTCTTTTCAACTTAGCTTCCCACTCAAAAAACTGCTACTTGTAGATTTAAAATGATATAAAAAATATAGATAAAAAAATAATTAAAATCTTTAACCATTGTTGGTAATTTCCATTTATTTAGAACATATTATTTTTATGTAACAAGGACTATCCAAGTATACATATCATTTTTTTTTGTAAAATATAACGATTTAGTGAATGTAATTAAAAAGGATAATTAAAACAATCGCAATAACAGAATTGCAACAAGTGCAATAATAGAATGCGCTTAGTCTCCTATCGAATCTTTCAATTTACCAGACTGCAAAGAGAAGACATAACTCAAGCTGTGGCGTAAGTTGGAAAGTTATAATTTGATAATTTTACTGCGAACGAATCAATGAATTTATCTCTTTTCATCGGCTTTCCTGTTTTCATTAGTTTTTTTCCGCTGACGTTTTATTAGTTTTTCACTCCTTGTTGTTTCTTATATACATAGATGAGGAGGGTGGTGATAGATTAGAACTAAAGGAGAATTTCGATTAATGGGAATTTCCAGGTCTATATAGAATAGATGGGGCCAAGACTGTGACAGTTACTTATATTGTATATTATAGAGGTTTGTATATTACCTAGTTTTATTGATAGGCAATCAACGCCTTAGACATGTGGTACAATAAAAGTGTAAGAATTCCTAGTGCTGCCCTTGAAAGGGTTGTAAAAAAGAAAAGAAATCATAGAGGGGGGGGGCTTGGATCAATTCTTGTCCTAGAAGGTTTAGTATCGTATATTCTCTTGAGTTCATATAAACTTCTATATTGTTAAACAAAGATAGATTTGTTACAAAATATATTAATAAGTAAATGAATGTTCCTACTATTCTACTTTCTATTTTATGGCAAAAATTTAAAATGAGCGAACAATAACAATAAAATATGATCGATATTGTAATGCATATAAATGGTTTATAATTTTTTATATAACACCATTATTTTTTCAGTTTTAGAATTAAATTATTTTTCTTTCATTATCCCCTTTTAATTATTCTATTTTAAGAGACCCTTTGTTTGATTAACTAAAAATTTCGAATCCTAATATTATTAAATATGGATGTGTGTTAGTTCTATTTTTCTGTATCTTAAAATTGTCTTATATCTTTACATTAAAGGAGCTAAAGCCTATTTCTATCACCGCTTTCACTAAAGAAATGGCAGTTTTTATTCATCGGAGCAGAGTAGAAGTTCGCGAGGACCGGTTATTTAAATGGGGCTTTGCGGACAGTACAGTATGTCAGTGTCCCCGGCAGGCCTGGCCGCTGCAGTGCCACTCCATCACCCTCTGGTCCACCCTCACCCCTTCCTAACCTCCCTGTACCCAACTCTATTATTGTTCGGCCTTGATAAAGCCTTCCTTCTGCCTAAAAATAGAACATCCACGAAATCTAAATGGGTTTTTCATCCTTGTTACGTCAGCAACTAAGGCAAATTTCAAAATAGGAGTAATTTAACCCTTAATAGAGGCAGCTAATGCTGAAAAAAATTAAATGTTTTGGCTACAATCCGTAATATCCAAAAATTCAGTTAGTATCCTCAAACTGTTCCATAGATTCCGACAATCCTTGCTTTTAAAACCCCTCCAGTTTCTTGTCTCTTCTCTTATTTTCCCGCATTTTGATAACCATTGCTTGGTTTATGGATGGACCATTGATTTATTTGAGGGAACATTAAAGCCTCTTATGGATTACTTCATAAGATTTATTTTTGGTATTCCTAGATGGACGGATACATCTGACTATTATACTGAATTACAGTGGTTCTATCCCCCTCTTTTCTTTTCTTCTGTATTTCCCTATTCAAAATCTCAAGAAATAATAAACCTTCCAATACCACTGAATTCCTTACTCATCGATGTTTTCAGAGCTGTTTTCTTTGATTGATCTTTTCTTTTCCGTACCTTTTATAATTCTATCCCCAACGTCTCTTTCCTAACTTCCTTCAAACATCAGCTATTCATCACCTCCTTAAATCTCAATATATATTAAAGAAATGTAAAATTTATGTAGTACAGATCTGAATATTTAAATAAAACTACTTTATATAACAATGCTGTGTGCTGGACTTGAGAAATCATTTCTGTTCATTGTTTTGTGTTCTTAGGGTGCTCGATCTCCGAATAAAGATTTTTTTATTTTAATTATATTATTTCAATTTCTTGAGGCAAGGTAATTATTTATTAAATAAATCAAAAATTTGTATCCCTTTTTGTCTCAACACTTTTATTTTTCACCAGTTCAACGTTTCGGCCATTTTAACCATCCTCAAGGATTATAAATTATAAATTTCCTTATTATAAGTTAAAAGTCTATATAGTATAAAGGTTATATGGTAGTGTATTAATTGTGGATAATCTTATATAAGAAAAATTAAATATTAATGATTTTAAATTTTAAAAAATAGGTATTTAACTTATAATAAAGAAAATGACCTGGGCAGAATAGCCTGCAAAAGAAACTTTAAATTAATGTGAGGAAGAAATTATATTGAAGATGTCCTTGAGGATGGCTAGAATGGCCGAAACGTTAGACTGGTGAAAAATAAAAGTGTTGAGACAAAATTGGATACAAATTTTTGATTTATTTAATAAATTATTTTTTATTTCATTTCGTTATACAGGAATGACAGAAATATATACATCAGCTTGATGCCAGTATTTTAAATATCTATATATTTTTAAAAATATAATTTAAAATAATTAAAATATGACAAAAAAAGATGACGCGTCATTAAACGTCTTAATTTCAGGATTTTGTCGTAGATAGCTGTTTAGGGAAAAAATAATTACACTAACGTAAGTTGATGTTTATTTTTACCTTGTCGACATTTATAGTAAGGAATAGCACCATAATAGGCTGAACAACATCAAATTTTGTTTAGCATTTTGATCAAAGATTTGGACTATTTTAAGCTCTCCTATGTAAGGTTAAGTTATGTAGTTTACATAAGGCTCAAGTTGAAAGTTGCCAAATCTGAATAAATTTCGGTTGATGCTTAGGTAAGGCCCAGATGAAATATAATATTACTATTGGAAATAGAGGCTCAGAAAGAATAACACTCATGACATGTTATGTTATGAACGATCGAAGTAGTTCCGGGAAGGCAAAAAAGTCAATATACAGCTAACCAATTGTCTGAATGTGTAAACAAACACATAACTTTTATATGAGCAATTATGAAGAAGCAATTTGATCTTGGAAGTTATATATTTATAACTACGACAGAAATTAGTCTCAGTGTGTAGCTGAAAGTAGCTAGTTCCTTATTTTTTTTTAATACTTTGTTATGAAATTATACTTGGTTTTTTGGGGTTTTTGTGGGCCTGGTGGGCCTTAGATGGTTAATGGAAGAGATAATTTTTTTTTTTTAACAATTGATTATGTGAGGATGTTAGTCTCATACAAAAGACACCCCTAACTATATACAATGTGATAAATAAAACAAAAAATCAAATAGATTAAAATAATAATTCTTTATAAAAGATAAAATAAAGTTAATGAAAAAATAACTAATTGACTTATTGACTAATTGAAAAAAAATAGAAGTGAATTTAAGAAAATGATAAAGCGAAAAAAAGAAAGAAATTAAGATAAATTTTAAAGTGTATTAAAAAGTTTAGAGTGACAGTAACAGAACTGATAAATATAGAATTTATATTTATGGACAAGATGTCCTGCAGCAGCCATGATGTGCTCCAGTATTCGGGTTGTGGTTGGGTTTCCCAAGTTGTAAGTTACGTACTTAGGTTATTACTATGTTACAACGCCGAAAAACAAAATTCCATTTTGATCTTGTTTACCTATAAGTTAGCAATTCTTCCATAAAAGCAGTGAATTCTCTCTCTACTCAAATACGCTATTCATTATAATATTTTATCAAAATACTCATAAACCCCATTTATTTTTATTTTAAGTTTTATATTACCTAAAAGGACAGTTTATAAGAACAAATTATTGGCCTTTATTATAATGTAATTAAGAAAAGAAAAAAAACACCTAACCACTCGAAACCAATATGCAAGGTTTCACCCAAATATGTGGGTTATTCTAATACTAACCATATTTTTTTGATTTGTATTTGATGATTTCGTATCTCACAATTACTTGGAAATTAGCCAGTCCAATATTTAAATTACAAATTTAATGAATTTCGAATTATAAATATGTGCATCGACATTATAAATTTCTTAGAAATACTTACAGAATTTATTGCAGTTCAAATATACAGGTATAATAAAATATGTAATGTCATTAAGCCTTACTTCAATTACATAATAAGTATGTTATAATAGCTGCAATTTACAAGTTTTATTATTAGTTTTTAACAATTTTGTATTAATATCAAAAACTACCTCCCTCTATACAAAAATATCTTTTTGTTTGTTTTATTTTTTGAAATTTATTAAATATTTACTAAACATTTCTGTTAAAATAAAGAATATTTTTTATAACTAAGTGCTAAAATGAAAATAATTTTTAAATAATGAAAGTTTTAATTAAACGTTACAATTTTTGAACTACAAATGTTTTATGACACATTATTAAAATAACGTTTGAAAAGTTATCTTGTTATTTTTGTTAAATTTTTATTTGTTTTTGAGAATGAACCTGAGTAAGTGCAGGGACTTATTTTAAATTGAGCTTAAAACAAAACTAAATATGAAATGAATCTAACAGTATACACATCTAAAATATGATATGTGTGTATATATATTACATAAAGTATATTAATTAATGTGATATATTGTTTTAAGAAATTTTTATTTCACCAGGAATCTTAAAATTAGTGTAAATATCTCAGGGATCAATTGGATATATTGTCACACAACATAATTGGCCTCATAACTGTATATCACATACTTGTGCCCCTATAGACTCATCAAGTACAGGCTTTAGGCTCTTCTAAACCAATTTATCTTTGATATATTTTAAAAATATATCAGGCTTTTAATAATGTGCAATATATAATCATCAATAATATTTAGGATATGTATCTATCCATCGGGACCGATACTCTCAAGTCAGTCATGGGATAATACCTAAATAATAACAACAATTAAATTAAATATTTACCATAGCAAATTAATATTAATGATAAAAATGATTAGAAAGGGCAATATTAAGTTAATCTAATACTATATTTCCTTTATACGCGTAAAAAAAAAAAAATGTATATTTTTGACTCTTGGAAAGTCATCCTATTCCTTACCTACATATATAACGCCATACTCCGTTCCACATTTTTTCTGGACCCATGGAAATTATTAATAGTTAAAATGATACCTAAGCCCCAAAAGCCGCCAGAATACCCATCCTCCTACCGACCTATCTCTCTATTACCAACCATGGGAAAATCCTTAAAAAAACTCATTTTAAAACGGCTATACCCCATCCTAGATTACTATCATATAATTCCTGATCACCTGTTTAGATTCCGAACATACCACTCCACTATCCAGCAATGTCATCGTGTGGTGGTAGTCTCGTCTTCATTGGAGCGCTGAATGTATTGCTCGGGAGTCTTTTTCGATGTAGAACAGTCTTTTGATCGAGTCTGGCACCCGAGACTACTTTACAAACTCCGTAAATTCCTACCTTCTACATACTTTCTCATCGATAGACTATTCCAAGTAAACCACAATGGTTCCTATTCATCTCTCTATTCTCAGTCCGCTGGTGTTCCTCAAGGTTGTATCCTTGGTCCCATCCTCTACACCGTCTATACAGCTGATATCCCAACCAATCCTAACACTATCCTCACCACGTATGCCGATGACACATGTGTGCTCGCAGTTAATAATAACCCATTAATTGTATCCCAAACTCTCCAATCCCGTATCACAGCCCTCGAAGAATGGTGTCGTAATTGGGGGATTAAGATAAATTCCCACGAATCCCATCAAATCACCTTTACCCTTCGTCGTAAACCTACCGACTGCCCTACAGTTTCATTTAATAATGTTACTCTTACCTCTGTCGAACAGATCCGCTATCTTGGACTACATTTGGACAAACGATTCACCTGGAATCCTTACACAAGACTGAAAAGACAGGAAACTGCACGTCGATTTCGACTATTGCAGCACTTACTAGACAAACGCTCTAAACTTCCAACACATTACAAAAGACTGATCTACATGACTGTTATAAGGCCAATCTGGACATATGGAGTTGAGCTTTGGGGCTCCACTAAACCTTCGAATTCCTCTCGTATTCAATCCTTACAATCGAAAATCCTCAATGATCCTTACTTTGTCACAAATAAAATCATACATAAATACCTTAAAGTTCCCAATGTAACCGATCAAGCCCGAACCATATATCACTTCTTCCATTATAAACTCCCTAACCACTCAAACCCCCTAGTTTCCACCTTGCATCCTCTTCCATTCCTGACAATCCTCCGAGGCACCTGAAAAGAAGGTGGCCATGAGACCAGGTAATGTAAAATGTCATTAGAGTGCTACTAATTAAATATTTTTGACTCATGAGTGTCTGTTAAAAAACACATACTAAAAATTTAATTTTGACATCTACACATGTACCTCCAGTATGAAAATTAATATCCAGTGTTATGGTTTTTGTTTCAGATAGGTTTTGTTTTAAATCTGTTTTATTGAGAAAATTTTACCTTCACTCGAATCTCGTTTTAGAGAGTAACCACTAAAAGTTTGCCGTAGTTTCCGTTTGAATTATTAAAACTCCGTTTGCGCTACTAGATCCTGTGACCATTGTTCAATGATTTGTTGCAATGCTTTACAATGTCAACGTTTCGGAAATATTGATACTTAGCGTACAATGTTTTAACAACTTATGTATTCTTATGGGTTTATCATAATTTTTTAATTAATAATTACTTCTACGAATGCTTTCTGATCTATTCTGCCCAGGTCAATAAATGTTGTGAAATTAACCTTTTTTGTAACTTTTCCGTCCAATTTAAATTTTTTAATTATAGATTAGCTTAACACTACTATTGTCCTTGAGGATGGCCAGATTGTCCAAAACGTTGGAAATTTAATGTAATAATAAGTAGTGTTTGAGACTAATTGGAAATAATTTATTTTATTCAATAATAATAATTATTATTATGTCATTCTATTTTTATAAAAGTAAGTTTAATGCCGTTCTCAGGATTTAGATATTTAATAAATAATAAAATATTTATTATGAGGAAAAGTATCTTAATGAATTATTAAACAAATCAAACAGGAACATGTAGTGTAGATAGCGTAGACCAAAGCCCAGCCAGTCGCACCGTATCTCCAACAACAATTTCATTTCGGCTGTTGTACAGAAAGCAATCCGATCCTACAAGTTCCAATTGAAGCAAACTCTATTCTCACTGTCTCCTCTCTCGTTGTTTTTCGTGTCTCTTCTTGGCTACAGTGTTTCATTTGTGGTCCTAAATTGAAGTCAGGCAGGCAGGAAATATATTGATTAGAATGAAATAGATATTTATATTATTTATAATTTATCATAAAAATTCTTTTTGTAAACAGTTCAAGAGAAATAATTAATATTTTAACATAAATCTTAATGAGGTCTTTTGATAATCTGGAGAAAAATTTAAATAAACGTTGTCTTAAACGTACAAAAAAAAAAACTATGACTTTCAAATATTTAAAAATAGTTAACTATAAAGTTATTTTTATTATCTTCTTTGGAAAAATATTACCTATTTTTTTACTTTATTTCATTTTTTTTCTGCTAATAAAATAATGCACAATAAACATTATTAAGATTCAGCAATTTAAGATAAATAAGTTAAATTTAATTAGTTGCTTACATATGATTTACTATTTACACATCTAATTTTATACTTGTATATCAATTCACAGTGGTGATGTAACATTTGAAAATAATTAGTTTATTTAAATGTTAACATCTCAATTATTTTAAGTCGGATATGTAATTTTCCGACAGGAAAACCAAAGTGAAAGCACTTAAGATTAATGAAAAACAAGAAATATCGTCTTATACTATGTTTAGAATTTAAAAAGTAAAAATTTGTTTTAATTTTTGCCGAGATGTATCGATCACATAACTAAGATTAAAAAAACAAACAATAATTTTATATAATTGTAAATTATATTTAAATAACAAAGAATTAATTCAAACTAATTTATTTGAAATTGCTGTATACTTTTAAAACTATTTTATATATTGCACAATGAACAAGATAATGGGAACGTTGTTCAAAGGGTGAAATAAAGAAAAGGAATAAAACAAAAAGAAGATAATTTCTACCGAAAAAAAATTATAATTCCCTGCTTATTTCTAATATTTTTCTATTCTGCCAAAAAAGTACACTCAGGACTTATTTTAAAGAAATTGATGTTGTTGTTGTTTTCGGTATTGCAACTGTACTAACTAGAATATAACTAATAACTAGAATTAGGAGCTTTGACTTTAACAATCATCATTAGAACGCCTTTAACAATAATAGTAAAGGAATGAAAAAATTATCTAAGATATTTAAAATAATTTTTATTTAGTTATGTTGAGGAAGCATACTGTTCAGTACGAGTGGTAATTGAGAGAAAGGTGAAAGAGCTCAAGGTGGTGGATGTATAGAACCACGCGTTTGATATTAAAAAGTCTATAGTCGCTTTTGTTTTACAAGTGCCATTAATATTAGAGATGGTGCTGGGTTTTTTCTAAAGCCTTAGATAAAAGGAACGTGTCCCAAAGCTCTTTTAATAAAATATTCTATTTACAATAAGGCCGTAGAAAGCTTAACTGGGCATTAACCATATATAATATTCCATCGTTGTGGTCTTAATATTTTATAAAAATAGAAAAATAAAGTTTATTAATCTATTATTTTAAAAGCCGTGGTTTATTCTATATTTATTTATTTTTTCTGGCTCTAGACCTCCGTTGGAGTCATATAAACTTTCTGAGGGGGTCTATTCATTAATTAACTAAGTTGAGAATCGAATCCAGAACGTTCTTTCTAGGCACTCCCTAAAACGCGAGTTAAGGGACCAGCATTATAAATTTAAACAATTGCCCCTTGCCCAACTGTAGGTTCGGTCACTTTAGACATATGGTTCCTTGTGTTCACATTTCATTACAAAAGAAACTCAATAAAAACAACTACGTCCCCATACGGCCCTTGAAACCATTCTAACAGGCCTTTCAAATCCTTAGAATCCTATATCAAAAGGAAATGGTAAATTGTCTTCGGCAGGAACATGCTGTCATCTAACAATGGACTTGCATCAGTCAAGCTATTTTATGGTTAACATATGTGGGTAAGTGCACAAGAGTCCTAGGCCCTGGTGTCCGATCACACAACTTTTAGCCACACCTTCCAAATACTTTACTTTTAAATCTCAT
>NW_027116659.1:282937-285933 GCF_000696795.3 Halyomorpha halys | reverse complement strand
CTATTTCATTATTATTTCTATCCCCTCTTCTCCAGAGTACATATATATTTTCTAGACTAGATAGCTAAGTAAGATATAAGTTAGAAGATAGAGACTGAGTAACATGTAGTTCTTGTAAATATATTAGAATAAAGTCATTTTAGTCTTCACTGATTTTTTATGTTATTTAATTCGCGCATTCCCGACTCGCTAATCCATTAAGTTGTCCATTATTCAAATTTAGTTGTTAGTCTATCCTTAGGCAACTATGGACAATTTTGAACCCGTCATTATTTAATGGAACATTTTTTTAAAAATTAAAAATCAATGCATCCAGTTTAGGAATTTTATTATTTAAAAACTATTATAGGATCATCTCATGTAAATAGGTTAAATTTTGATTTAATGAATAAGTTTTAGGCGTAGAATTTTTCAATCTTTACTTTTCAAATGTGGATATATAAAATTTTCATAAATAAACTCCATTGTAAATAGAATGTTCCAACATAACTGATCGTATACTTCACAATTTTACATAACTCAAAGTCTATATGATGGCATAGATTGTAGTGATGAATCATAAATAAGTGTAGCGTAGCATAAAGTTTAACTTTATTGCGTTACTTAGGTTACCTAGGCTAACTTTAATAAAGATTATGCTTATGTTTCCTGCCATTTTTCAGAAATATTTATTAATATTTATTTATTTATTTATTAATATACAGTTTATTAACTGTAAAATCATTTAGTGACTTAAGTTTGTTATTCCTTGAAATAAAATACCGTAATCAATTGTTATTACAGTTATAATTATGGTTTTGATTTTGTTTATAATGCCACGATTTTAAGTTCCAAACATACTATTATCTATTCTATAGTTTAATATCACTTTATTGGTTTCGGTGCTTTATAGCTTCTCATGTTAAAAGTTTTTTAGCAAAATATTAGAGAACTTTTGTTGATGACAGAAATCTTTTTTCTTGATCATTGAATTAGCTACGAGTTCCATAAATTTTTGTTATTTTAATTACTTTTGAAGGAAACATATTAATTATAAAATACCTATACAAGGAAATGGATTGTACACTATGGAAAAGATTATTCACCACAAGTCACAACATGTCATATTTACTCTACGACACAAAACATGCCCTTCAATTTACATTGACAATCAACCTTTACCACAAACAAACACTGTAACTTATTTAGTACTTACCTATGACAGAAGGTTGACATGGGCCCTACACGTCAAGACAAAACGTATAACGCTACATTTCTGACTGAGACAATTTCATCCTATTCTAAACAGACGTTCTAAATTATCGCTCAGACAGAAAGTTAATGTATATAATTACTTACTAAATCTCGTATGGACACCGCCTGCCAAATTTATGGACTCGCTAAAACGTCACAGACTCAGATAATACCAACTTTTCAATCACAATTTTTGAGACTGACAAACTCACCACTCTACGTTTCAAACGAGACTATTAACACTGACTTACGCATTCCGAATGTAACGGACCACATTCATATGATATACAAACGGTTTCACAACACGCTGCAAGGACATTTCAATAAATTTATACGACATATGGCAACACATGACATTCCTGACGTAACTCGGAGGAGTTGGATGCGGTACCTCCTCAGGTAATGCGTCAGGAGGATGCACCACTGGGTGCTATCTCCCTCATGCCAGCTCATACCATGCCTGGATAGAAGAACTCATTTGCTGGTTGTAAAGTACATTTACAGGTGGAAATAAAAAAGTAGTACTATCCGTCTTAAATATCATTTTTAATCATGAATTATAATTAGACTAGAAAAATAAATCATACTTACTCTCATAATTTAGTAGACGAATGGATTTTTAGTCTCTATTTGCTTATCTATTATGTAGAGTTTGTTGAAAAGCGAATCGTGGGCTTTGAATTCAACGGCCTTTGATGTATTTTCATCTCGGGTCGGATTTTTCTGACCGTATCTGTGATGAAAAAAACTTACCTAATGGACATAATACCTCAAAATGGACTTAATACCCCCCAATAAAGAAGCCGCGTGGATTCAAAATAACAACAAAGAGTACTTATCGAACGGCGATGCGGACAAAGAGACAACAAAAGGTTCCAAGTTCTTTTATTCTCTAAATGACTATTGAAGATAGGCTGGAATTTTAAACGTGAGAGGACCTTGGCCCCGAACAATGCCTCCGATAAGGTAACCTATTTTCGAACAATAACCCGATTCAACTAAGTGACGTGGTCTTTAATGGTCATTCTGCTCCCTATGATTTTTTTTTTGTCTTTTTGTTTTCACTTTTCTCTGGCTTTTCCCTGATCTCTCAATATCTGTTTCTTTTCGATCGCGACCTACTTACCCAATATATCATTCTGAACCAAAAAGGCAAGATATTCATAAACACTTCTACATAAATAGGTAGATAAAAGTGATTTTTGTTTGCATTATGATTTTAAATAATTAAAGGAGAAAAAGAAATTTGCAAAAATTAAAATAGCCAAAGAAAAAAAAACTAAAATGATTTAGAAAAAAAGAAGAAACTCTTTCAACTTTTTATAAATTGAATAAATCCAAGGTAAAAAAAGGAATATTTTTTTTCCACGTAACAAAAAATGTATATTTTTATAGTAAAAATATTTTGAGAAAGTTATTCCCATCCCTGGTATCGTCTTGCGATACTCAGTGCCTAGCTGAGTTAGATAATATACAATGAAGCCGTTATTATTAATATATACCGAATACCTTGCATAACACGATAGTCCTTATTGTTATGTCTTTATGCAAGATACTTTATTTATTATTTATAACAAAATAGAAAAGAAAAGGTGTAACTGTATTATAAAATTACATATTATTATTATCCAAAGTAAATGATAATCTTTTATAAATGTATTTATAAACTGCTTTTAATACCTATATTTACAGAGGTTTGCATTTCTTTTGTAATTAATTGTTTAAAAATTTATCTGGCTATTTTTTTTAATATTATATGATTA
>NW_027116659.1:278877-281297 GCF_000696795.3 Halyomorpha halys | reverse complement strand
TTTTGTAAAGAAAATTCTATCCTACTTTTGGATTGTGGGTAAGTATTATTATTTTATTTTTTTTATGATAAATGGTTAATAAAATAAAATAACTTTAGTAATTTAGATAAATTGTACCCGCCGCGGACATACATTTGGGTACCTCCACATATAGTATTTATAGTGATCCAAACGTTTTTTGGCCTTGCAAACATCATAATTGTGATATTTATCTATTGTATTGATATAAACACAATTTTCGTAGACTCGATTTGCACTCATGCCATTGGATGCAGTTTTCTTCAGATGTTTCTCCAAATTTGATGAACTCGGTGTCTTGATCTTGGAAAACACTGAATGTTTTTCTTTGTTTTTAATAACGATTTAGTTCATTTAACCTCATTTTTCTTTCTCTGATCATTTTTATCGCCTTTACTTTTCGTTTTTTTTTTCAAAGTGGTTTTTATAAGTTGTATTATTATTTCAAATTAAAACAATAACAAATAATTTTGCTTACTTATCGTACTTGAGTTTGATAGGATCTTGGAAAATTTTTTTGTTTGATATATAACGCCAAACTGAATTGCATTTGATAACACGCACGATGCACAAGATTTTATTAAATTAATTAATTTAATATGGTAATTAAGGTCACATTTATATCCATAGCAAATTTGCAATTCAACACGTTAAAAAACACAGGTCACCAAGAAGAGATATTGTGCTAACTCTGATTTTATATTAAATCATTTTAAATGAAAACTTTTCAGCACATGGAACTGATATAGAGATCGGCCATCAAACGTAAAGTCGTAAAAAAACTGAAAGGCGACTTATATTAACGAGTTTTAGGCCAAAGCAGGGGCATTTAAAAAGTTTTCCCCTCCAAGTTTATGGGAGGGTAAACATGATAAAAGGGACTAACATAAATAGGAGTGGGAGAAGGGGGTGATAAAGTGGGCAGTCGTAAATTAAGTAAAAACAGGACGGATATCTAGGGAGTGGAGGGGTGGGGTCTAGCCGCCACTTATTGTCAACGGCCCATAAATTATTGTCGCCCTTTCTAATTGTTCTAGGTCGCAATTGATCCGTGCTGGCTAGAGTTTGATCTAATTTTATGATTAGATTTTCCTCAATTCAGTAATACGTATTATGGGCATATAAAATAAAACTTTAGGCCCAAATTATTTATAGTGAAAGCTAATTGTTTAAATGCACTTTACTTATAAAAAACAGAACTTAAGTAAGCTGAAGTAAATTATTCTTTTTTTAAATCTTTTATTTTCTATATTTTTTAGTATATTCTATCATTTATAAATTTATATTTCCGTATTAGTAGTATTGAACAAGAAGTAGTACAAGAGGACGGAAATTGATTTTAAATTTTATTAAATTACTGCATTATTTATTTATTCATTGATAAATATTAAAATTTACCACAAACTTTGTCAATAAGCAATAGTGATAAATGATGTCATTCAAACCGATAAATGTGTATATATGTTTATTAAGTGAATGATAAATAAAACAATATATACAGAGAAATAAGGATGAAATAAAATAAGTAAAATTCTGAACTAATATAACAATTAATAAAAATAAAATCACTAATCACATAGCACTAGTATATACAATATTTAAATTCTCGACCGGATCCCCGGACCAACTTTATCTTCCACACATTAGGGGTAGAGTAGGGCTCCTCGAGATTAATCACTATTAATCTGATATTAAATGAAATAAAATTGCTCATTCACTTTTGATGAGGGACGTGATGGCCGTGCGAGTTGGGGCGCAGTTCAGAACGTTGTGGGTTCAATTCCCACCTGGGGCAGTTAACATTCATTTTTCGACGGTTCCTAAGAATGAATCTTGACACTCCCATCTTGGTTAGTACGTGGTGTCAACTTAGGTAGCCGTCAGGGATTGGCAAAAAGGACCACTAGGCCCACTTGCCGGACTTGTTCCCCCACCAAATACCAGTACCAGTACACTTTTAATGAAATTTTAATTTCGTGAGATCAGCGTTCTTTTTATTCCAATTTTAT
The DNA here is from genome assembly GCF_000696795.3 of Halyomorpha halys. NCBI lineage: Eukaryota > Metazoa > Arthropoda > Insecta > Hemiptera > Pentatomidae > Halyomorpha > Halyomorpha halys. The sequence goes on along the minus strand of NW_027116659.1, from coordinate 279,270 downwards.
TGTATTCCGTTCTGTACTTTTGAAAAGCACTCGTCTGTTTTGGCCCAACTTAGCTGGAAATGTAAGAATTGCTGTAAAATGGACCCAACATCAATTTCGTCAGGTCCCATCCACTACTTACGCTTTCCTCAAAAGTATTTTTTTTTTAAATTTTATTTATTTATTTTTTTTGTCACGCATGTTTCAAACACGGATTCTCCCGCAAGAGTTTATTTTCAAAGGATAAATCAAATTTAGTAAAAAATAAATTTAACAAAATTTGTTCTCAACGATCTAAATATAAATAATTATACTTTTATAATTAATACAAAACATTTTTATATATTTGTAATTAGGTAATTTAGAACCGAGTTAAATAAACTTTAGACCGAATAGATTTCTAAAAATAGAAAT